>NC_133774.1:9733882-9909566 GCF_003597395.2 Chelonoidis abingdonii
AGCTTAGACTCTACGCTGACCTCTACACTGGAATAAAAGAATATGTGAAACTGCCATGACTCGGCCTGAACTCAGTGACTCTGGCTCCCCAGGCTTAGGGCTGTGAGGGCTAACATTGCTGTTGGCGACTTTGGCTCGGCGAGGTCCCCTGGAACCCTCCTCTCACAGAGATCCAGGCTCAGGTCAGGTCAACCTGAGGTCTCACATCAGCCATTTCCCATCAGTACCGCCGTCACGCCCCCGACGCAACGCAACACCAAACAACCCCCCAAAAACAAGCCCCCCCCCACACCACCCCCCCCCCACCCCCACCCCCCAAAACACCCACCACTCCAAGAGAGACCCCAAGAAGAACAATATAAACAACAGATCAGACGCAAACACCAATGCCTCGTCGATGTACCTTATCGCTTTTATGTGTCAGAGCTTGAACGTTTTCCCTAGGTTCTTCTTATATTGGCTTCCTGTATTTGATTTGTCATTTATCTTTTCCTATGTACTGTCAGCGTTGGCCGATATATAGCCGCGGGGCATTCTGGTATGTGGTTTTTACTTGGTGGCGTGTAAGTGAGATATGGCGCATTGGTCTAGTCATGTGAGGTATGTCGTTGGGGGTGAGTGTAATTATGTGGCAGACAGGGCATTGGGTTTGTTGCATGGATTGGTGGGGTTCCTGAGCTGGAGTTTACCTATGTGTGTGGTGCAGTTGTGTGTCGAGCATACGTTTTCAGGTTGCCAGGTTGTCTGTGGGCACGGATGGCTGCCACCAAGGAGGCCTGTGAAAGTGTGGGATCATTGTCCAGGATGGGTTGTAGATCCCTGATGATGCGTTGGAGGGGTGTTAGCTGGGGGCTGTATGTGTTGGCCAGTGGATGTGATGGAGCCATACAGAACAATAATAATAATACAATAGCCGATGTGTCTCTCAAAAAGGAAACGATACACTTGTATCAGTGGCCCATTGGCAGTGTGGTCTAGCAGACAGAGAACTGGACTGGGACTTGGATGTCCCTGTTTTCTTCATAATCATCAGTACCAGCAATGTGACCTCATTCTGCCATGTCCCTGCACAGTCGTTGTGAAAGAAGACTGTACGGTGATAGGCATTGTAGAAAAAATGTTACAATTTAATGGAAGCAGGTTCCAGCCCCAAACCAAAACCACTTCCTGTCATGCTGACCAATGCTGTCTCATTTCTTTTCTTGTATTCCCTGATCTGTCTGCATTGATCTGTTGTCACTTTCCTTATATTTAGATTGTAATCTACACGGGGCATGGACTGGCATTTTGTTCTGTGTTTGTACAGGGCCTAGCACAATGCAGTCCTGGTCCATAATTAAGTCTCCTATGCACCACCACAATATAAATAATCAATAAATAATAATAAACCAGATACAATAACAAATGCTATAAACTGGGAGCTTCATACAAAATTGGACCTATGCCCAGTTTGGAGAAGTTCTGTCCACTTTTTAAAAGTTTTTGTGCACCCATGTACAACGAGGGTGTCCAGTAAATACAGTACCATAGGAATCACTTCCTGCAAGATTTCCCTCTTGGATTCATCTCCCAATGAGTGATGCAGCTAAGATTTCCTACCAAAACCTTCAAGCCTTTTGAGTTTTGCCTGCTACTGTATTGCCATGAGAAATCACAAGGTATCCGTGGAGATACACAGAGGCAGTGACTGAGGCTGCACTGAAACTAGACAAAATAACTTTTCAGTGCATTGATCACTTGCTTATTCTAGGGCAGGTGCAACAGCAGGACATATTGAGATAAGAAAGTGAATCTATACCCAGAAACTTCTAACAAGTACAAAGTTACAAAGCCGGTGTCATGCCATTGTCTCTTAAGCCACTTTTAAGAATATAAGAATGGCCATACTGGGTCGACCAAGGGTCCATCTAGCCCAGTATCCTGTCTTGCAACAGTGGCCAGTGCCAGATGCCCCAGAGGGAATGAAAAGAACAGGTAATCATAAAGTGATCCATCCCCTGTCGCTCATTCCCACTTTTGGTTTATTTGTGCATGGAAAACTGCACAGCAGTAGTTAACCCCAAACCCAACTATGCAGACTTTCTTCCTTTCCTGCACAGAGATGGACTTTGTAAGATACTGGCAGCAGGTAGTAGAATAACCGCCTTAGAAGTCACCGACCAATTATTATGCACCAGATTCTGAATCCAGCTCCCAGCCTGGCGCTGTGCTGAGGCCCAGGCATAGGAATGGTTTCTTGTTCTTCTCCCCACCCATAGCTGAAGCAGTCTCTGCAGACCTCTATGCAATCTCATCATGGCTGAAGGTTGGAAGATCCTAACAGCAGGGTCCCCAGCCTCAGCCCTCTTTAGCCCAGCAAAGTGCAGCCACTCAGCATGCTGAAATAGAGTGGGGCTTCTCACTGCATAGGGGGTGTGCACCTCCATTATACCCCCCTCCTCCTACTTAGATCCACCTTCCTTCATCCCCACCTACCTTGCCTGAGGGTGCAGGGGTAAGATTTTCCCCTCAAATAGTAACCAGAAATAAATAATAGTCTTTTTTAACACATGATAAAGACTTCAGTAAAGGATGGGGCTTCCCCAGTGATAAGGGAGAGATAACCTGTGCTCATGAAACAATCTGCAGCACACATACCCATCAACAGCAAGGTAAATGAGAGAGTTTTGATATCAAGCCTTTAACCCACAAGTGATACATTTCCCCTTCCTGGGTGAGAGGCAACATTGTCTAGTAGTTAGGGTTCTTGAACTCAAAAGACCTGCATTCAGTTCCTTACAGTGCTACAGATTTTGTGTGCAACCATGCGGAAATTGCTTAGTTGCTCTTTGTCTCATTTGCAAAACAGGGTTTTTAGCACTTCCTTACTGCACAGGAGTGTTATGGGAATGCCTACGTTAAAAAGTTTGCAGTGCTATGGTAATGGGAGCCATATGAGCACCTTTGATATATCTAACTTTCTGATGCTTGGATGGAAGACAAAACAGAACTGCAAACAGTTGATATTATTGTTCTGCCTTCCTCTGCTGCATGCAAAAGTGGCCTCTGTCAAAAACAATTGGCATGACACAGGACTAGATGGACCATTGGTCAGTCCCACTGTGCTGATTTGTAATTGTTTAATGTTCTGTTACAGATTTTTGCAACAGCACTGAAGCTAAATCTGACTTTTGGATGGGAAGATGTCAGCCTGCCTTTTCATTTAGCTCACCCAGTCTATTTAGTTTTGCTAGGTTGTTTGGAAGCTTGATGGGGTTTAATTGAAAGTGTCAGAAGGGAACATTTTAATTTGACTGCATTTGATATTGTGGCTAATGCATTCGGCAATTCATTGTCATTCAGAGCATACTTCTCATTCCACAGCCAGCGTTTCTATTATTTGAGAAGGTGAGATCTTTCACTGTTAATCAACATGGGTGTTCAGAGCAGTTTATATTGTATGTTAATATTTTTGGTATTTATGTGCTACTCCTCCATGAGGGCCAGAACAGACGCATATTTTCTGATCTAATCTAGCAAAAAATATATGCAAGTTCCAGAAGGCCACAAGACTTCTTAGATCTGTGGACCTGATCCTAATCCAACCAAAATCAATGGAAGTCCCCTGTCCTCAGTGGGATTTCAGCCAGGCCCCTATAGATTCAAAATTCAAAATTCTGGGAACAACAATCACCCTTCTATTCTATATTTGTACAGGGCACAGCAACACGGGTCTCTGATTCTGAACGGAGCCTGTAAGAATGTTCTTCATACTAATGACAATCAGTTATCAATCATTAATCTAATTATGTTTTTGGTAGGGTCAGGCACTCCGTATTTTAAAAGTGAGTTGAAAAGTTTAATTGTACACATTAAAATTGGTTTAGCTACATCACAGAACCTCTGTATCTAACTGGCAGCCTTAGCAGAGAGGACAAGTACTGAATGGACAGGGAGCCTGAATCTTCCTCTCATCTCTGGAAGTGTTTCTTTCAGCTGAGGTTTGAAGCACATTGACAGGGGTTTTCCTGCCGCTAGGGTGACCAAATGTCCTGATTTTATAGGAATAGTCCCAATTTTAGTAACTTTTTCTTACATAGGCACCTAATACCCCTCACCCCCTCCTGATTTTTAACACTCGCTGTCTGGTCACCCAACCTGCCGCTGACCATGCTGTAACTGTTCTCTGGTTTACTGGAAGGCTTGTATCTCCATGACTGCTAATCCGGTTCCTATCATGAGCACTAAAATTCACTGAAAAAGGACAATAAATGCCAAACATTCTTGCTCTTCAATTCAGAACATAGCAAAGCTGATTCTGTTCTCCACTGGGAATAAGAACTCTTCCTCGGTATTTCAGTCACTGAAGCTGTTGTAATTCTTCGTGTCCTACACTAATACTCACTCAAGAGCCATCATATCTTTTCCTGCTCAGTGCTACATTGCACAGCTGTCCTGAGGCCAAATCAAAGCTTTCAAAAACATTTTGTCCAGGAAGCAAGCCTGATAAATGATTGCAATTCACAACCCATGGTGTCCCGCCCAATCACTACCAAAGAAACACATACTATTCACTAATGCAGTCAAATAATTATTTGCCATATTCTAATTTCATTTAATCTATGTCAGGCAGATTCAGTGACGAAGTAATTCCTCTGACTTCAATGGAGCTATGCCAGCTAGGGTGACCAGATAGCAAATGTGAAAAATCGGGACAGGCGGTTGGGGGTAAGAAAAAGACCCAAAAATCTGGATTGTCCCTATACAATTGGGACACCTGGTCACTCTAATGCCAGCTGAGGATATGGGCTCAGCCCTTATCTGTCCATGATAATCACTGTTTTAGGTGTGCATTATAAGTTAATTTTTGGTGGTGATGGTGGTTGTTTTTTTCCCCTCTTTCATTTGAATTTAATTTTGCTTATAAAAATAATTCCATGTTATGAAATTTTGTCTGAAAGGTCAAAATACAGGCATGATAACTAATGGGTGGCTTTTTCGTTGCATGAACAAACATGCTGCGAAACGTATCTTTGGAGCCAAAAGAATCTTAAAATTCACGAGAATAAAGAAAATGTGATTAAAACAGTTTGTGTAACTCATAAAATAATGAGAAATTCATGAGACTGCCAAAAGTTTTGCCCATTTTCCTGATGTAGCATGAAGGTCTATTCTCACCTTGTTAAAACCCTGTTAATGAATATCTGTAAAATGGAGCTGGTTGAAAATTGGAATTTCCTTCTCATGGGAAGTTCCAATATTTTGAAATTTGGTTTCATTTTGAATTGGGAAGAAAAATTATGATACTGAAATTTTTCACAGATGGAATGTACAGAAAATCTCAGTTCAGGAATCTCAAAACATTTCAGTTTGGTTTGACATTAATCTGAGTTCCTCTGAACTGCTGTAGTGCCTTCCAGGAATTATAGTTCGGGTGTCCTCTATGGGCTGGTCTCCCTAGCCAGAGTAATATTCCATAATGAACTGTGGTGATTCAACCAGACTTGAGACTGCTGCATCTGAACCACAACTTCCATGAGGCACTGGGGCAGCTCAGGCAGACACAGACTAATGCTGAACTGACATAAAAGCAAATTTAGATTTTCTAAGCAGAAAATTGAAAAGTTTTCACACAATCAATTTCCCCACCCCCCTAGAAAATCTATGCCCAATTCACACAAGATAGAATCTCTTATGTCTATGAGTTACTTGGCCACGTCCTTGGTTGAAACCCCAGTCACAACCAAGGTCGTGGCTATCACACAAATTTCTGTATACAGCCACAGGACTGAGATTCCAGTCAAGTCTCACAGAAGATGTGTAAAGTGCTTACCCAGTCAGCAAGGGCTTTGTTACCTGCCATGTTATCAGCTGAACCCAGAACATAAACCTGTTTATTGTATGTACACGAGGCTACTACTGCTTACCGCAAATCCTTTTCATACATAATCTGAGTGCATCTTATGCTTTCTAGTATACAATAATTTGTAATGCTTGGAATGAGTGTATTTTCCATTCCCTGCTGTTATTACGGGGAAAAGACACCAAAAGAGAAAGCAGCAAAAAGAACATAGGAACGCACTAGGCTAAAGTTTGAAGTGATTAAACAAACCCCATTTTAACATTTTCATACTCTCCTTTATATATATTTCAGAGATTGGTTACAGTATCAGACTGAGCAGTGCTACTTTAATCTAGATTCCCAGTCCTGTATGCCATTGCCAACATTATCTCTATACTCTTTGATAATTCTTCATGTGCTGTCCCTGGGAAATCTGATCCCTGGTTTTAGGCAAACCTCTGCTCCCTTCACT
Organism: Chelonoidis abingdonii; assembly: GCF_003597395.2. Taxonomy (NCBI): domain Eukaryota; kingdom Metazoa; phylum Chordata; order Testudines; family Testudinidae; genus Chelonoidis; species Chelonoidis abingdonii. The sequence continues at coordinate 9,740,176 of NC_133774.1, forward strand.
TGTAAATACAAAGTCCAACCTAACAAGACATCTCCTGCTTTGCAGTTCTTGTGTCTATAATTCCTGGCTAGAATTATGAAGATTATGATGATTTTTCTTTTATCTCCACTTGACTAATACACTGGTGTTTAGGGGACAGTGGGATCCTCTCCTTGACACTCAGTGATTGCTTCTATTTTGCACTCTGTTTCAGATTCTCGGGGAGAACTAAAACCAGTGTAGACATTAGTCTTCTTTACTGGTTTCCTCAGTGGATGGAGCAGACATATGGCAAAGGCACAAGTCCTTTTTAGATGATAAGACACAGTGCATTTTCTATCTTATTCAGCTCCAGGTGTTTGCAAAAAGCTCACCCTTGGTACTCCAGCCTGTTTTTGTGTGTGTGTCTATTATCTACCAAAACACTTCCTCATCTACCTTCTCAGAATGTAATTTGCTTCTTAATTTGCTATGATCATTTCATTTTTTTTATGCAATCTTTGACCTCATATTAATTTCTGCTGAGGCAATCAAACAGCATATGCTATTCTTCTCTGCAAACAAAAGACGGTTTTTTACCCCTTACTGGCACACATTTTTCCCCCATGCCTTTAAGTTGTACATCCTGTAAGTCTTATTTATTCCATGCAGATCACCTAGTATGTCCTTCTGCTCTTTCTCAGAGCATTTATTGTGCATGGTCAGTACAGTTCTATTTTTCTCATATTTTTATTAGGAAATTGTTGCTGTTGTTCATTTCTTTACTGTGACTTGAGAAACATTTGCCTTCGTATTCCATTATTATTGGTCTCCTCCGTTTTCAGACTTCAAACTATCCAAACAATGTATTTGAAATTCCTGAAAGGATTTACTTGGAAAATGCAGCTTGAAAGATTATTCTGCCGTCAGGGCATGACTGGCCAATAGGAGTTTGTTATGATGATTTAGTGCCTCTATCTTGGCTTTTTATTGCCTATTGTGCTGTCACTTAGATCAGTTTAATGTTACTTTGTACTAAAGCTTAAATTCTGTACAACAAGAAAACTATTTTTATTCACAGTGTTGTTCCAGACTGTAAGATCCACTTTGGATCTTGAAAGCTTGCCTTGTGCACCAACAGAAGTTGGTATAACAAAAGATATTATCTCACTCACCTTGTTAATCAAATATTTTTTTTATGACAGCTCATCGAGTAAGAAAGAGCCAACCTAATATAAGACAACCCAAAGCCACTCCTGTGGCAAAAACTCAGGTTTGGGCACTTTCACAGGATTCTCTACTGATTGATGCGATTGGTCAGTGATGCCAATATAACTGAAGGACCATTTATGCATTTTGCTGTGCTTACTGTACTGATAATCAGATGTTTCTGACAGTCAAATTGACAGAGAATATATAATCCACATATATATTGGCTACTTCTTGAAGACCAAGGAGAGGTGGAAAATAAACCTGCTTTGTTGCAGGTTTAAGTTACATCCAGCTGAGAGAGACTTAACACAGTTTCCATGACTCAGCTTGGTGGAGGATCCTATGTAGCTCATCTGGTAAATCTGCTTCCTTCTGATTGCCAGATGCTGAGACTGGACAACAGGAGATGGATCACTTGATGATTGTCCTGTTCTGTTCCTGGCCACTATCAGAAGACAGGATGCTTGGTTAACTGGTCCATTGGTCTCACCCACTATGGCCTTTCTTATGTTCTGTCTTTGAAGGTCCCAGTTCAAGTGCTGGATATATTTAGGATTTACAAGATAGTGCCCCCTTCCTGAGAAGTGCTTAGGGCTGCCAGCTCCTACTTCAGTCAATGGGAGTTGGGTACTTAACAGCTCCTGGGGAGCATGCAACAATTATAGGTCCAAGCCTTTAATATGCATGACATGAGTGCACCCATAAGTAGCCTAGCCACCTTGATGAAAACTCAAGAAAACTCTGGTCTAGTATCTGATACCAGTGAGCTAAAACAAAAGCTGTAGGGGCCTTGTTAAGGTTTCATGTGGTTTATTTCTCCTCCAACATATCAATGTGGCCTTCAAAGAAAATCTATTTTGAGAGAGGTGTGAGAGCATTAAACATCCTTCATGTATTTAAATGTTCCAAGAAATCTTTGCTTTTACAGAAATAATGAAGACAAGTGAGGTCCTGTACTCAGCTCAATGGCATTTCTCCAATTGTCTGTAATGTGATCAATTTGGAATGATGCATCCAATATGTTCCAAATATCCACGGAATGTTCTAAGCTCAGGGAGCAGAAATCTATTGGTTTGGGTGAAAACTTGAATGGAGAAATGGAGGACAAATGGAATGCGGTTTTAAAATGATGATGTCCTGAATGATTTTAGCTGTCAGACAGAAAGAAAAGAATGGTGAAGAAAGATGGGGGCACACAGCACCTCTGGCATATCGGAAAAGGTGCTACTGGAGTACCCTATACTCATTTTGTTTTAGGGAAAACAGGTATAAATAGGTTATATACCCATGGTCACACAGCAAATATTTGCCAGTCTCAGGATAGCCAAGATTCCTGTCTCATAGTCCCTTGATCCCACCACTAGATCATAATCCCTTAAGTTCATTTTATGCAACGTGAACAAAATAAATTATAGATTTTAACATTACAGTGTTGTCTACAGCAGTGCTTCTCAAAGTTGGGTCACCGCTTGTTCAGGGAAAGCCCCTGGCAGTCCAAACCGGTTTGTTTACCTGCGGCGTAAGTTTGGCCAATTGCGGCTCCCACTGGCCATGGTTTGCTGCTGCAGGCCACTGGGGGCTGCGGGAAGCGGCATGGGGCGAGGGATATGCATAGGTCTCCAAAATCATATGTTAAGCTTTTAAACCTTTGAACCACAGCCGCTCTCTCAACCCAAACGCTATTTATGTCTTTTGTAAAGAATGCAGATATGGGCACCACGGTGCTTAAAAGCACCCACCGGTTCAATTTCAGCATGTCTTTATTCAGAATGCACTGCTGAGGATGTCAGCTCATGATTTGTCACAACTTTGGTCTTCAGTTGCTCAGCAATTATCTCTAAAGGAAACTAGAGCTGGAAACTGACTTCTAGAAAAAGTATTAGCCTCAGCAAAGGTGGCAGTGGGGATTCCTAGGATAGGAAGATGAATCCAAAGTCACTTTCAGATTTGCAAATGATATAATTTAGAACAATAATGAAGAGAAATGTTGCCAGTGTCTCTCCTTGTAAGTAACCCTGCCGTGGTCAGACCGAACCCCAGAGACAGGATAAGATCTGCAGGTAATATACGTGTAGCGGTAAATCCAGATGATACTTTAGTTTTAGTGTATTAACCATTTACCTGCCTGTATGGATTCTATTGGTAGAAGCTTGCATTTAGTGCTTCAGAACTCATTTTTCTGATCTCCGAACACTGCTTTTCCTATATCAAAAAACAGCAGAAATGAAGCGTTATAACCTTGCTCTATAAATGTTGTGATAGATATTCCAATAAGGAATAACGCTTTTTCATATTTTCAGTCTTAGCAATTTGAAACTTTAAGACAGAGGGTTAGATCCACAAAGGGTCTTAGCTGCCTACTTGCCACTTTAGGCATTTAAATCCAACATTTGGGAGCCACTGAGCTCCTCAATTCCCAACCCCTCTTGGCATTTCTAACTGGCTTGCTTAGCCAGCTTCCTTCTTAGCTTGCTGGCTTCTGCAAATCCCAGTCTTAGGCATCTAACCCAGGGCCATGGAGTCCATTAGATGGCAAAATGCCTAAAGACAAGTGTTGCAATGCCCAAGTCCCTTTGTGCAGCTAGCTAAGAAACAACAACATCTCAAGCAACAGCATAAAGCCCAAAATGGCTAAAATCTCAGTTTACACCTAATTCACTAATACATTGTGGGTCATTGGTCTGACAAATACATTCAGTCAGCTCGCTCCTAGGAATCCATCCAACACATCGCTCGTGCAATGTCAGCTGCAAATGAATAAGATGGGGGAATCAAAGTGAGTGGGTTGAACAATCTGAAAAATCATCACAAAAAAGCAATCCACATATCTCTAAATCCATAAACATTGGGACAAATCTATGTAGTCATATCATCAGAGCATCTCTCCGGTTTCTTTTGAAATACTTAGAATTATAGAAATGTAGAGGTAGAAAGGCCTTCAGGAGGTCATCTAGTCTCTGAGATTAAGTATACCTAGATCATGTATAACCAGTATTTAATAACTGCCAATGATGAGGACTTCTTCCAGGGCTTCTTCTGACTATCCTTATAGTCAGAAAGTTTTTTCCTAACATGAAACCTAATTCTCCCATGCTGCAAACAATGCAGATCACCATATGGGCCTCATTTAACTTGAGTATAAAGCAGATCTACCACCATTGATGCCAACAGAACATAAGACTGTCTAGAGTAGGGCTGTAGGGGTCTACCATGCCCCAAAGTTCTATCCCTCATTTCAAATGCTGGATCTGGTTTTCACAGTTGCCACAATGCAAAAATAGTGTCAACACATCCTTATCTATTTGGTTTCTTGAGGACCCTTTGCAAGGATGAGGAAACACTGATCCTGGATTTTCTTGAGCACAGGAATTTAGATTTGTGTTTTAATGGCCTGAATGCTCCATTTTAATTACAGGGCAATAATTCAAGGTAGACTGGTAATAGGCAAAACATTGAGAACTTTTGTTCTTTAGTGCAGTGAAGGAAACCTCATTAGAGAGGATTTTCTTAGTTGGCAGGGCTTCAGGGTTAATGAGATGTGAGTGATAATATATAGTAGTACTCCCTCACGGCTGTAACAAGTTATATTTTATAAACTCCTTAATCTCAGTGGTGACAGAGGTGTGAGGTATTGGGAATAGAAAAAAACTGATTTGCCCATCTTAGGGAAATTCTGTTCCCAGTCTGGAACTTAGTTGAATTGGACACAGACACCACATGAAAGAAGGAAAAGAATATTATTTATGTAACCCTGTGGTGGCTTGCACTCACCTCACTGAGTGCCTCCTTGTGTCCAGGCCTGGTACTGCCACTCTCCAGCTCCCAGAACCCTCTGCACCCCATCAGATGACCTCTAAGGGTCTTCTGTGGCTTGGCCCTCCAGCTGGCTCACAAAGACTAAACCCTTTCCTCCAACAAACTCAAAATAGAAAAAAAGTTCCTTGCTCTACAGGGCCAATTGTGAACAAAATAGTTCCTCACCGTTTTGTGCTAAATTCCAACTCTAGAATTGAATAATCAGGATTTCTTCTTGAATTACTGCCTCTGTTTGCATGGTCCAGCTCCTCTGGATGTGGCCTAGGGAGCATCCCTCCTCAGTCTGGCTAAACCCAAGAACTGCCTTACTGGCAGCAGGAATCTCCTTTTATTTTACCCTGCTGGGCCTTGATTGGCTGTTGCTGGTCCCCAGTCCTTCTGGCCGCTGGAGGACCAGCTCTCACTGCTTCCCCAAATGGCAACTCTTTTTCTCACAGAGAACTGTTTCCTGGGGGTGTGGAATGCAGCAGATCTGCGAGGTCTCTAGAAGGGGTCATGAAGTCCTGGTACAACTCATCACAGGCCCCTGATATCATAATACATGAACCCCTCATAACATCATCTGAGGTAGGGAAGTCCAGTTTTTACAGATGGAGAGTTGAAGAACAGAGGGAACACATGACTTAAGACTATAAGAAAGGCCATACTGGGTCAAAACTATGGTTCTTCTAGCCCAGGATCTTGTCTTCTGAGAGAGGGCAGTGCCAGATGCCTCAGAGGGAATGAACAGAGCAGGGCAATTATCAAGTTATCCATCCCCTTTCGGCCAGCCCCAGCTTCTGGCAGTAAGATGTTTAGGGACATCCAAAGAATGAGGTTGCGTCCCTGACCATCTTGGCTAACAGCCATTGATGGACCTATCCTCCCATGAGACTATCTAACTCTTTTTTGAACCCAGTTACACTTCTGACCAACATTCCCTGGCAATATGTTCCATAGGTTGACCGTATTGTGTGAAGAAGCATTTTTTTATGTTTGTTTAAACCTGATGCCTCTTAATTTTATTTGGCGACTCCTGCTTCTTGTATTATGTGACTGGGCAAATCATTAGTCATTTTCTCCACCTCATTCATGGTTTTACAAACCTTTATCATTTTCTGCCTTACTCGTCTCTTTTCTAAACTGAGTATCCCAGTCTTTTTACTCTCTCCTCATATGGAAGCTGTTGCATTTTGTTGTACTTCTCTGTAACTTTTCCCATTTCTAGCATAACTTTTTTGAGATAGCGCAACCAGAGCTACATGCAATATACAAGATTTGGGTGTACCATGCATTTACATAGTGGCATTATGATATTTTTCGTCTTATGTTCCATCCCTTTCCTAATGGCTCCTAACATTCTGTTCGCTTTTTTGACTGCTGCTGCACATTGAGTGTCTATTTTTAGAGAACTATCCACAGTGACTCCAAGATCTCTTTCTTGAGTGCTAACAGCTAATTTAGACCTCATCATTTTGTATGTATAGTTACAAGTATGTTTTCCAGTGTACATTACTTTACATTTATAAGATTTAATTTCATCTGCCATTTTGTTTCCCAGTCCCCCAGTTTTGTGAGATCTCTTTGTAACTCTTCTCAGTCAGCTTTGGACTTAACTGTCTGGAGTAAGTTTGTATTGTCTTCAAAAATTGTTTGCCGCCTCAGTGTTTACCCCTTTTTTCCAGATCATTTATGAATATGTTGAACAGCACAGGTCTCAGTACAGATCTTTGGAGTATCCTGTTATTTATCTCTCTCCATTGTGAAAATTGGCCATTTATTCCTACTTTTTGTTTCTGATTTTTTAACCAGTTACTGATCCATGAAAGGACATTCCCTCTTATCTGCTCACTTTGCTTAAGAGTCTTTGGTGAGGGACCTTGTCAAAGGCTTTCTGAAAGGCCAAGTACATTATATCCACTGGATCACCCTTGTCCACGTTTGCTGACCCCCTCAAACAATTCTAATAGATTTCTGAGGCACAATTGCCCTTTACAAAAGCAGTGCTGGGTCTTCCCCAATACACCGTGTTCATCTATGAGTCTGATAATTCTATTTTCTACTATAGTTTCAACCAATTTGCCTGGTACTGAAGTTAGGCTTAGAAGCCCGTACTTGTCAGGATCGCCTCTGGAGCTTTTTTTTCCCCCTAAAATAGATGTTATATTAGCTATTCACCGGTCATTTGGCACAGGCTGATTTAAGCAATTGGTTTCGTACTAGAGTTAGGAGGTCCTTCAGAACTCCTGGGTAAATACCACCTAGTCTTAGTGACTTATTACTGGTTAATTTTCCAGTTTGTTCCAAAACCTCCTCTACTGACTCCTCAATCTGGGAAACTTCCTCAGATTTGTCACCTAAAAAGAATGGCTCAAGTCTTGGTTTCTCCCACACATCCTCTGTGGTGAAGACTGATACAATGACTTCATTTAGCTTCTCCGCAACAGCCTTGTCTTCCTTGATGGTCCTTTAGTACATTACTCACGGTTAGCAAAGCAGGGAATTGCCCTCCAGTCTCCAGAGTTTCAAAGTAGCACCCTAACCAATCGGACACATTCCTTCCTCTTAGATGCTAAGCAGAGGAATTCTATCCATGTCTAGAAAATTGACCCTCCTGTGTTCTTCCAGCTGGAGACTGGGCTGTTAGAGTGGACTTGGCTAATTAGAAAAAATTACCATCTGGTGGCCATTCTCATTTGGGCAGATCCTTTTTTGCACCAGAGCTCTGTTCCATGCAGAAGGGATGGGACTCCAGCTCTCTGATTCTGAGCCCAATCATGCTTGGAGCTGCTCCTGGACAGCTCTAATTTGTGCCACTGGCATAGGGTCCTTAATGGTCTCAATGCCAGTGGAAGTTTCTATGGATGAGTGCAGTTCAGCCACATATCTTCCCTATGGGGGAGATAGAACAGGTACAGGGTTCAGCTGTGGCAGAGACACACCAGCAGGGAGTTCTTCTCTGTCATTTATGGCTGGAGTACATTACCTGTTATCATAGCTTTCCTACTCATATCTGAACCTTAGAGTTCAGAAAATAAGATGCTAGCATGAAACCTCCAAGCTTAATTACCAGCTTAGATCTGATAGCGCTGCTACCAGCCAGATTCCAGTGTCTGGCGCACTCTGGTCTCCCCAAAACCTTCCCTGGGGGACCCCAAAGACTCAATCTCCTTGTCATAAGTAGATAGGTAAGGTAAGGGTTAATTTTTCTTTTACTGTAAAGGGTTACAAAGGGAACCAAACACCTGACCAGAGGACCAATCAGGAAACGGATTTTCAAAAGAAGGGTGGGAATGCGAGGTTTTTGGCTTGTCGTTTGGTTTGTTTTCCTCGTGCGTGATAACACAGCTTTCTTCTACCTCCAGTCTTCTTTACAAATATTCATCTATGAAAGTGTGAGTACAAAGGAACCAAAGTAACGGCTGTGAGGCTTTGATTTGATTTACATAGGTGTTGATTGCTGGACTGATTAAATGGGCATCTTTTAAATCAGACTGTTTATTCCTATTTCTTTATAAGCCAGAGCCTGTATTGATCTCTTAAGGCAGTATTATTGTTGTATTTTCTTTCTTTTTATATAAATTTTTCTTTAAAACTTGTGGAAGTTTCTTTCCTAGTGAGGCAAAGGGAGAGGAATTTCTGTGCCCAGTCCTGTTACATTGTAAAGGCTAGGGGAGGCGGAAAAAGTTACGGGGAAAGAGAGAGAGAGAATCAGCTCTGTTCCCTGGTGCTTAGGCTTGTCTCTTTGGAGAGACTGAAGACCAGTTTCTTGGTATTGTCATGTAAAGAGATTTGCATCAATCCTCAAGCGGACAACGGAGAGAGAAAGAGGAGGGAGGAGATCCATTCCTTTGCGGCTGTAAGCTCATACTTCGAGTCTGGGGGTCCAACAAGGGAAAGTTGGGGAGCGAGAGAGGGGCGGTCCCCCGCCCAAGGCATTGGGGGAACCCAGGCTGATAGTAGCCTCAAACTATTCTGGGGCAGCGACATAAGATCCAAGCTGGTATAGCTTGGGGAGGTTCACAGTAAGCAACCAGATTTGTATGCTAAAGTCCAGATTTGGGACAGACGTTTACCACAGCCTGATCTACAACAAAGGGAAATAACCCCCTCCCCTTATCTCCTCTTTATTTCCTCCCAGGCTCCCCTCCTGGATGGCCCTGGACGATCACCCATTTCAATTCCTTGAATGCAAACCAGAGGGATCTAGTTTCTTTCACCCTCAGTTAGAGTCCCTGCAAAGGTAAGCTTGTCAACTCTGACACAAAGAGATTCCCCCCCAGTCTTCCCTGAACAGACTGTAACCTGGCACAGAGACTATCCCCTGAGCCTTAACTAGAAAAGAAAATCCAAACGTTTTAAAAAAAAGCTTTATATAAAAGAAAGAAAAGACATAATAAATGATCTCTGTATCAAGGTTGACAATATATCAGGATATTTGGCTAACAGAAAAATGAGAATAGAACGCCTTATCCAAAAAAATACAATTTAAAACATTCCAGCAAAACACACCACATGTAAATACAAAAACAATAAAAACCCTATGTCTCTACCTTTGTACTTACATTGGAAACAGAAGATTAGAAAGCTTGAAAGAGACAGTACACTCGAGCTAGAGCACAGAGAGACAAAGACCACAGCCCAGAAATTCCTCCCTGAGATTTGAAAAATCCGGTTTCCTGATTGGTCCTCTGGTCAGGTGTTTGGTTACCCCTTTGCAGGTGAAATAGACATTAACCCTTAGCTATCTGTTTATGACACCTGTGCAGCACCTGCGTGACATAGAGAGGCCATAACCTATTATGCGAATCTGACCTGGTAGGCCTGATTTTTCTCATTTTAAACCTCGGTCTTTCCACTGATTTCAGTGGAGGTGCTTCTGATTTACACCTGTTGAACGAAAAAAAATCAGGCCCAACACATTCGCATCCTGCATATTTAACCGCAGTTGAAAATCAAACTGGCAAAATATGTGATTCACAAGCTGCAGCTTTATCTCAGAGGCAGCATCTGATTTTCAATAAAGTCATCCCTCCTCCTCCACAAAAAAAGTCTTTTAAAACCTAAGAATGTAAAATTTATTTTAAAACCTGAGCTGGATTACCTGTAACACAGTGAGTCAGTGGGATTCTCACATGAAAAAAGATATTCACATGCGTAACTGTTACCAGTATAAGGCTCTTGGCTCCTATCAGATCTGGGAAGGAAATGTTTTCCATGTCTCACAAGTGTTTGAATTTTTGAACAAAAAAATCCTATCCTGAAACAGGAGAAAAAATTCAAATTCTTGAAAATTTTCACTAACCAATAATCTGAATATCTTTTTTGGATTGGGTCAATCAAAATGTTTCATTATGATTTGGACCTTTTAAGTTTTTTAACTTTTTTCAGGATAAATTCAAAAATTGAAAGTCTTTTTGAACCAAAAAGACAAATTTTTCATTTATAAAATGTCAAATCAGGACATTCTGACAATTAAAAACAAACAAACAAAAAAACAATCACAAGATTTATCAGAACTGATCCTTTTCCACAAACTGTTTCAGTTTTGATGAATTGACATTTTCTAATGGAAAAAATCATTTTGTTGGAAAATTCTCAACTAGCTGTAGTTCCTAAAGCCCCGCTTTTGGGAAGCATTGCACAGTACCATCAAGCAGATCCTCAGGCAGCATAGATCCACTGATTTCAATGGAGCTAGAACAGCTGAGGGTTTTGGCCAAATATCTTCAATAGGCATTCAGGCCTTATCCTGAAGCAATCAGCAGCTCCCTAAACTGGGTTCTAAATGTAGAGCAAGAGTTATGGAGGGGCATGATTAAAAGCCCACAGAAGTCAATGGGAACATTCTGTTTACTTCAACAGGGTTTGGCCAAGACCCAAGATGCAGTAAAAGTGTCACAACATAATTTCTTCTCTCCTTATCCTGGAGATATATTAATGATAGTGTTTGGATCTTTTTCCTTTTTTTTTTTAATGGCAGCCTCAGAAAGGAGTCATGAAACTCCACGATTTTGCTTCATGAAAACATTTTCATTTGATTTGATCCACATGGGTTCATGCCCTTGGAATTTTGCTTTGGATTTGTATTCTGATGCACCTAAAATCTCAGTGAAACAACATCTGATTCCTACCCTGAACCATCAATCAGCTGACGCCTGTTTGAAAGTCCAACCAAGCTCATTGCAAACTCAGCTCAGGCTAATGATTAGAGCAGGTAAAGAAATGGTTGTGGTGAGAATTTAGAAGTTGTTTCTGTTTGCTGAGTCCCAAATGGACTTATTTTCTATTATAATGATTTTTAAATTAACTATTGAAATTTTATTAATTTTGAATGGAAATCATTTTCAAGATCATCAAAATGGTCATTTACAAAAAAAACACATTTTCTTGCTGAAACCTGGGGTTTTGGTAAATGAAAATGTGGCTAATGATTTCAGAAATTATTTTGATTAAAATACTAATAAAATCCTTGCAGGAATATCTTGGAGAAATGGACAATTTTACTCATACTGACAATTTTTTGTGAAGAGTTTTGATTTTGAAAAAGGGCATTTTTTTCAACAAAACAAAACTTTTTCTGTGAAAAATTTCAGCCAGCTCTAGGCTACTGTTAAATAGTTTATAGTTACCAGAAATGGTATCTGGAACACACTGGTATTATTGTATACTTAGAATAGTAAATAAGGGTTGAAGTATCTCAAATACCACTGTGCAATAATTGTAGGTAAACTATTTAATAGTGACCATTTTAGCTTTCTGACAGAATTTTACAGACATTAAAATTTACAGGACTTCTGTGAAGTTGATAAAAAGCATAAATCTTCAACTGATGTAAATCAGTGCAGCTCTATTGGCCAGCACTGGAAGAAAATTCTCCCTCAAAACTTTTTTTCAAAGAAAATTTGGGTTATTGACTAAGGAATTTTGTTTTGTATTATTTTGGGGAGGTGGGATTGTAAAAAGTGTCTGCTTTCTCTGCAAAATTTTGATTTTTATGGTAAAACCATCTGTCCCAAATCTAAACTATTTTGGTCCAAACATGAAAAGTTTGATTCAGATATGCCACTGTGGTGCCTTGTGGGATGAGGGTTCCATGACCACCACTCCCCAGAGGAGGAGATGGATGGTGCTGGTCGAGGATTCCCTCCTAAGGGGGATGGAGTCATCTGTCCGTTGTCCAGACATGGAAACTCAAGAAGTGTGCTGCTTGCTTCAAGCTAGAATTCAGGATGTGACAGAGTGTCTGCTGAGACTGATCAAGCCCTTGGACCACTAACCCTTCCTACTTCTCCATGTGGGCACCAATGATACTGCAAAGAATAACCTTGAGCGGGTCATTGCAGACTACGTGTCTCTGGGAAGAAGAATGAATGAGTCTGAGGGTCAAGTCGTGTTTTTGTCCATCCTTCCTGTTGAAGGAAAAGGCCCAGATAGAGGCCTTCGAATTGTGGAGGTAAATGCGTGGTTATGCAGGTGATGTCGGAGAGAGGGCTTTGGATTCTTCGACCAAGGGATGTTGATCCAGGAAGAAGGATTTCTAGGAAGAGATGGAATCCAACTAAAAAAGACAGGGAAGAGTATCTTCACAGGCAGGCTTGCTAACTTAGTGAGGAGGGCTTTGAACTAGGTTCAACGGGTGATGGTGCCCTAAGCCCGGAGGTAAGCGAGGAAGTGGAATACTGGGAGGAAGCACAAGGAGGAGGGTGAGACAGGGGAGGCTTCCTGATTCACACTTAGAAAATCGGGCAATCGGCTAGTTATCTTAGGTGCCTGTACACGAACTGAAGAAGCCTGGGAAACAAGTAGGAAGAATTGGAAGTTCTGGCACAGTCAAGGAATGATGATGTGATTGGAATAACAGAGACTTGGTGGGGTAACTCACATGACTGGGGCACTATCGTTGATGAGTATAAACTGTTCAGGAAGGACAGGTATGGGAAGAAAAGTGGAGGAGTTGCACTGTATGTAAGAGAGCAGTATGATTGCTCAGAGCTCCAATTTGAAACTGAAGAAAGTTGAGAGTCTTTGGGTTAAGCTTAGAGGCGAGACCAACAAGGGTGATGTCATTCTAGGTGTCTGCTATAGACCACCAGACCAGGAGGATGAAGTAGATGAGGCTTTCTTTGGACAACTAACAGAAATTTCAGATCACAGGCCCTGGTTTGCATGGGGGACTTCAATAACCCTGTCATCTTCTGAGAGAGTAATACAGCAGTGCAGAAACAATCCAGGAAGTTTTTGGAGATAGTTGCAAGTGCTGGAGAAACCAACTAGGACCTATGTTCCTCTTGACCTGCTGCTCACAAACAGGGAAGAATTGGTAGGGGGAGTAGAAGTGGGTGGCAACCTGGGCAGCAGTGACCATTTGTCTCATTCAGGATCATGACAAAAGGAGGAAAAGAGAGCAGCAGAATACAGATCCTAGACTTCAGAAAAGCAGAATTTGACTCTCTCAGGAAAATGTTGGGCAGGATCCCCTGGGAGGCTAATATGAGGGGAAAAGGAGTCCAGGAGAGCTGGCTGTATTTTAAAGAAGTCTTATTGAGAGAGCAGGAACAAACCATCGCAATGTGCAGAAAAAAAAGCAAGTATGGCAGGCGACCAGGTTGGCCTAACAGAGAAATCTTCGGTGAGCCTAAACACAAAAAGGAAGCTTACAAGAAGTGAAAACTTGGACAGATGATAAGGGAAGAGTATAAAAATATTGCTCAAGCATGCAGGGGTGTAATCAGGAAGGCCAAAGCACAATTGGAATTTCAGCTAGCAAGGAACGTGAAGGGTAACAAGAAGGGTTTCTACAGGTATGTTAGCAACAAGAAGAAGGTCAGGGAAAGTGTGGGACCCTTACTGAATGAGGGAGGCAACCTAGTGACAGATGACGTGGAAAAAGCTGAAGTACTCAATGCTTATTTTGCTCTGTATTCCCAGACGAGATCAGCTCCCAGACTGCTGCACTGGGCAGTACAGTCTGGGGAGGAGTTGAGCAGCCCTCAGTGGTGAAAGAACAGGTTAAGGATTATTTAAAAAAACTGGACATGCAAAGTCCATAGGGCCAAATCTAATTCATTCTAGGGTGCTGCGGGAGTTGGCTGATGTGATTGCATAGCCATTGGCCATTATCTTTGAAAACACATGAAGATTGGGGGAACTCCCAGATGATTGAAAAAAGGCAACTATAGTACCCATTATTAAAAAAGGAAATCAGGAGAATTCGGGGAAATACAGACTGATCAGCCTTGCCTCAGTCCCTGGAAAAATCATGGGGCAGGTCCTCAAGGAATCCGTTTTGAAGCACTTGGAGGAGAGGAAGATGATCAGGAACAGTCAACATGGATTCACCAAGGGCAAGTCATGCCTGACCAACCTGATTGCCTTCTATGATGAGATAACTGGCTCATGGATATGGGGAAAGTGGTGAATGTGATATATCTTGACTTAGCAAAGCTTTTGATACAGTCTCCCACAGTATTCTTGCCAGCAAGTTAAAAAAGTAAGAATTTGATCAATGGACTATAAGGTGGATAGAAAGCTGGATCATCAGGCTCAACGGGTAGTGATCAATGGCTCAATGTCTAGCTGGCAGCCGCTATCATGCGAGGTACCCCAGGGGTCTGTCTGGTGACCTGTTTTATTCAACATCTTCATGAATGATATGGATGATGGGATGGATTGCACCATCAGAAATTTCACTGATAACACTAAGCTGAGAGGAGAGGTAGATACACTGGAAGGTGCAGATAGGGTCCAGAGTGACCTAGACAAAATAGAGGATTGGGCCAAAAGAAATCTGTTGAGGTTCAACAAGGACAACTGCAGAGGCCTGCATTTAGGATGAAAGAATCCCTTGCACTGCTACTGGCTGGGGACTGACTGGCTAAGTGGCAGTTCTGCAGAAAAGGACCTGGGGATTACAGTAGATGAGAAGCAGGATATGAGTCAACAGTATGCCCTTGTTGTCAAGAAGGCTAACAACATATTGGGCTGCATTAGTAGGAGCATTGCCAGCAGATCAAGGGAAGTGATTATTCTCCTCTATTCAGCACTGGTGAGGCCACATATGGAGTATTGTGTCCAGTTTTGGGCCCACTCACTACAGAAGGGATGTGGAGAAATTGGAGAGAGTCCAGCAGAGGGCAACGAAAATTATTAAGGGCCTGGGGCACATGACTTATGAGGAGAGACTGAGGGAACTGAGATTATTTAGTCTGCAGAACAGAAGAGTGAGGGGGGATTTGATAGCAGCCTTCAACTATCTGAAGAGGGTTCCAAAGAGGATGGAGCTTGGCTGTTCTCGGTGATAACAGATGACAGAACAAGGAGCAATGGTCTCAAGTTGCAGTGGGGAAGGTCTAGGTTGGATATTAGGAAACACTATTTCACTAGGAGGGTGGTGAAGCACTGGAATAGGTTTACTAGGGAGGTGGTGGAATCTTCATCATCCTTAGAGATTTTTAAGGCCTGGCTTGACAAAACCCTGGCTGGGATGATTTAGTTGGGGTTGGTCCTGCTTTCAGCAGGGGATTGGACTAGATGACCTCCGGAGGTCCCTTCAGACCCTAATCTTCTATGATTCTATGAATTGTAGTTCAGTTGCCTCTATTCTCCCCTATGGGGCAAGCTCACCAGCCAGACTTCATCTTCTATGATGCACTGCCTTACTACACCAAGAAGAGATACTGTGGATTTGAGTTTTCAACTTAAATGTTTTGGATTTTTCACTGTAAAGCCAAAATTTCTCGTGCAAAATTCAATAGAAACTTTCTTTTATTTTAATTTTTGTTGCAGTTTTTGATTGGGAAAAAATCTGAGCAAGTGTACTATTGACTACTGACTTACGTTAACTATGGATCTGGTACATTGTCTCCAGTTTACAAATTGTTTAATAACTTCCCAAGATTTCAGGAGAAGTATTGGTGAGAGGTCTAGAACTTGGAAGTTCTTTTCTCTAGACCTCAGGTCTTTTGAAATTTAGTGAACCTTTCAAAGAACTTGGCCTGAGTTTTTAATTTGTCAGGAAGCATGACAAGGGTGTTTTGCTTGATTCCAGTGTTTCATTAGAAATGTTTCACACAGTTTTACAGCTGATACAATCAAACCCAGGTAAGGCCCAGCAGAGACAATAGATGTCTCAGTTATGTGTCTGGGCAAGAGTGAAGAGGACTACAAACAGGATGGTTGGAGGTGAAGTATTTGAAAAGTTGAATGTGATTGATTTATTGAAAGAGACATTATAAACGAGAGAGATGAAATAGATCATAAGGTATGATCTGAAGAGAATCAAGGCATCAGTAACATCTAGCATGTCCATCTGTAGCTCTCAAAGCAGTTACATAATAGAGATTAGAAATGGTAAGTGATTTGTCCAAGGTCACACAGAAGGTCAGTGGCAGACCTGGGGAAGACTTCCATTGATCAGGCATTGATCTGGATCAGGCCAATAGTGAGAAGTGTCACTCTCATGGGCTCCAGTTTAGGGAACCACTTCAGCATGTGCTTGCATTCCACTGATGTGTATTTAAGCACATAAGAATATAAGAACGGCCATACTGAGTCAGACCAAAGGTCCATCTAGCCCAGTATCCTGTCTTCCCATAGTGGCCAACGCCAGGTGCCCCAGAGAGAATGAACAGAACAGGTCATCATCAAGTGATCCATCCCCTGTTGCTCATTCCCAGCTTCTGGCAAACAGATGTTAGGGACGGCTGAAAGTTAAGCACATGCTGAAGTGTGGCCGGAACAGGGAAGTTTCCCTGAAGTGGGGCTGTGAACGAATTGTTCAAGGTAGAAAAATATTAGGAGGGGAGATGAAGTTGTGCATGAGAGATATGTAAGAAACAGACTAGGGAATACAAAAGACCCAGGGATGGAGGAGTAGCATTGTTTGCAGCAAAAGATTGAAATGTCTCTGAACAAAACTGTTGAGATAAATGTGAAAATAAAGTGTAATATTACCACAGAGTTATACTGTCAGCAACAAGATGGCTAAAAAAAAGAAGAAGGGAGAAAGTAACCGACTGGTAATATTTTAAAGGGTAACCAATGCTCACAAGCAGCTGCAGTAAGACATTAAGTAATAGAGCACGGTAATGTTAACAGCTCTCTTGGTAAGGGTGGTAAATGAAATAAACCTCAGCATCCGGTGTATCATTAATCTATAGTGAATAATGGCACTGGTGGTCTAAGGAGATTAAAAAGGGCATTGTAAACATTTGTGGCTGTATAATATACAAATTAAAAATGTGTGAACGCTCGCAGCTGCATAATCTACAAATTAAAATGTGCAATAGCATAGCATTAATTACTGGCTGATCAATTCGCCCATAATTGCTGGCATGTAGATGAACAATTATAGGTCTGAAATGTTATTTGAGAAAGAGACATTGACCTTGGAACTGTAAGAAATTATAATATGTCATAAGGTAATACAAGCTCGTGTCTGAATTTTCTATCCATATTTGCTGTTGCAGGGCAGTTTCCTCAGCCACTCTGATCATACTTTTCCCTTTATGTTATTGTGTGTCAAGTAGGTTTTGTTTTTAATTACAGAAAGATCTGACTGCATAGTATTCTCTTTAGTCACTATAGACAGATGCACATAGACCTGTAACCAAGAACAGATAACCAAGAACAGTTTACTGTAGGTAGGACTGGTTGCACCGCCTGTTATCAAAGTTGCCTGAGACTTCCCATTGTGAGATCCTGTTTTCAGTTGTTTGCAACTTTGCCAAACTTTAACTGTTTTGACTGAAATTTTCCATGCTGGGTTGCTGCCCCAGGCTGAATTGCTTTGGAAAATTTCAGTCACAACAATTCAGCTGTTTCTGAGAAAATACTACGGAAATAGTGTAGTTTTGCCAGTGCTACAAATTCTGGCTACTTTATCGTTGAGAAGCATTAGCACCCGCCTACTTTGGAACAGGGACTTGACATTTGGCAGAGGGTGCTCTTGTGTCAGGGATGTACTTTTTGCCATCCCCGTGAAAATCCCTTTAAATGTAGCTAATTTATAAGCCTTTTGAAAATCACAGTTCACACATGTTCAATAGACATTTTAGATTTTAGCAGCTAGTGTCCCCGAACATTCCCGCCACACTGAGTGTGCTACAGCCCAGGGTTGAGCAGGCCTTTCAATGCAATTGTAATTCTGGGCTGCTGCAGGATGTGCTGAATCCAGTTTGGGCCCCAGAACTGAGAGCAGGAACACTCTCTCTCCTGTGAGGTCAGTTACTCCCTGCTGGAGAAGGAGGCTGCCTTATCTGAATGAAGAGATGACAAGAGCTGGAACTGTGAGTGGAGTGAGGTGAGTAGCTTGGGATAAGGAGCTGGGGAGGAGGGACAGAAACCGGGACTGGAGGCCAGTGGGAAGCAGAGGGAAACTGGGATTGGGAGTTGGGATGCGGGGAGACTAGGACTGATTGGGTGAGGAGGCTGGGAGTGGGAGCCCAGATTGGAGTGGGCTGGGCAAGGAGATTGGGACTGAGAAGCATAGGGGCATGGGGAAGAAGATAAGATGCCTGTTCAAATTTAGTGTGATCCACTTCTATGTATGCATTATGACACAGTCTTAATTACATGAGCCCATACTACTTTTTTCCACAGGACCCCTGCCTCATTCTGGACAGTGCTCACTTAATGAGGAGCTATTCAATATTCTGTTTTCTCTTTGTTGTTCAGTGTGTGGTGCCAGGCCTTTTTTTCTCTCGCTAATGAAACCTTGCCCTGAAGACAGAATTATTAATTTCCCTATGGGCTCTTCTCTGACACTCATCACTGTAGTATCTGATTGCATCACAAATGTATTTGTGCAACACCGTTGTAAAATGATGCGGGTGGTATTAACCCCATTTTTCAGATTAAGGCACAGAGATTAAGATAAAAAATCCACTAATTTTGGGTGTCCAATTTCGAGACATGCACGCCATCATTTTTCAGAATGCTAGGCATTGTATAGTATTTTCTATGCTCAAAGCATAGCTCCCACTGACTTCAGGGGCATTTGGGAGTGCTCAGCAGTTCTGAGAATTATACCCCAGAGTCTCAGATCAGGCACCCAGAAATTGAGGATAACACAATGAGCGACTAAGTGTGGTTAAAGCGACTGGCTGGTATCACATAGTAACTCCAAGGCACAGACAAGGATAGAATCCAACTCTCCAGGGCAGAATTCAGCTGCCTTAACCATGAAACCATCCTTTCTCTTCTTGCAATCCCCTGTGTCATTCATTACACACCTTCCAACTGTGGCAACAAATGAAGCAGTGGCAACAGCCTTCTTCACTATATAATCCTGATTCATCCTCCACACTGAATGAGGCAGGGATAAAAACAGTATATGATTACATAATTAAAGTCTGTATCATAATGCATGCACACCAGGGTGTGTTTAAGGTTGTACAGTATACTATGGGCTTAATTCTGGTATTTCCTAATTTTGAGTGTTCGACTTGACCACAGCATCAACTTCCCATACACCTTCTGTGATGCCTTTATATTCCTACACCATTAGAAAATTAACACTTCTATTCAAACACCAGCAGTGTCTTTTGGAATCTACAATATAGTATTTAACCCCTTGTGTAACATATACACCCACAGAGTAGCAAAGAGTCCTGTGGCACCTTATAGACTAACAGACGTATTGGAGCATGAGCTTTATACACCCACATTAGATATGAAGGTTTGTATTTTAATCTGTCAATGTCGGTCGGTCGGTCGGTTGGTCGGTCGGTCTGAAGTACAGATATACAAAGTAAGAAAAATGTAGCTTAAGAACTTCTTAGAGTTTGATTTAAGGGTATTTACTTTGTATATTTTGACTTATGATGTTGACAATTTATGTTTAAATGGTTATAAAGCTTTTCTTTTTTATCCTTTTTGATCCTCAGCATGTACTGTCATTAAATAATTATTATTTATTAATAATTATTATCTGACCTCACCTTATTGTCTGACTCTCCACATAATTTCCCTGTGGAAATTTAAATTGATACAAATAAAAAAGGCTTAAAACACATCATTTTTTGCAACTGTGAAAATGCAAATAAATAAAAATTGAAAAATGCTTTAAAATAAACATTGATCTTATATATCAACATTATTTGCAAAAAATCTGCAAAGTCTAGGAATAGAGAATCACATTCAAGGTCTTATTCATGATAGTCTAAGATCTATATGGAATTTGCACAGGTTATCCATGAAATTAATTCCTACGATGCAGCTCCGAGTACCCTCAGCTGCTATCACCATGAGTGAAACCTAGGAGCATTGTGGATAGCTGAAGCAAAGCTATAGGTTTTATTTTCAGAACACAGCAGAAAGACAAGGAAATTCACATCCTTCAGCAGAAAATGAAATAATCACTTATTAACTTTGCCTGAATGTCTGTCTGTCAATCTGTGTTGAAATATATATAGACAGGGACAAATTTTCGAGTTTATAAGGTACTAAACTTGGTCAACATTTTCTGAAATTTGGTCTTTCAACATTTTTTGTGAAAAATTTTAATTTCAGCAAAAAAGGGAACAAAATATTTATGGAAATTATACTTTTCTTTTGACAGGCTCTAGAAAAAAAATATTTAAGTACATGTAATACTGGAGAGATGCTCAGACATCACGGCCATGGGCCTAGTCTGAAAGCCTAGATAGATAAAACAGTATGAAAGTTTGTTGGGATCCCTACTGTAACTATAGGCAAGTTAAACAGAAGGTTGGTCTCATTTGTTTACATATGTTGCTTATGCTCCACTTAAGTGCATGTTGGGAGAACCACAGGAAAGAGGCTCTTGTTGAAATTCTGCCACCAAGCTAATGGAGGGATGGAATATTTTCTCCCAAAGAGGTAATCTGGCAACTAGGAATAGTCAAGTTCAGGGCCACCCCAGCTATGCTCTTTTTGCACAGTGAGTGTCTTCTTTATCACTGAATTCCCGTTTGGAGGAGTCAGTCAGAGATGAGGCATAACAGAGTGGCCCTTTGAGAATAAGCTGTGGCAGGATGCTTGATTGTGAGTGAGTCAAGCAAGAACCCACTTCCCAATGGGATATGGTTCCATCTGCCACTGTCATCGTCTAGGGGCCCAGTTTTCAATGGGAATGGAAAAGGCAGGACAGAGTCACAGACTATGCATCTGAGAAGGGAATATGCTACAATGGTTACATCCCCCCAATGTTGTCATTACACATAAAGTTGGTTGGATTATTTTTTTCTGGTGAAAATTGTGGATGGAACAGGTGGGGTTTTTTTTGTTTTGTTTTTTTTCCCCTTATTTTGGCTTTCAGCAACATTTTTAACTGAAAATCTTGGCATTTTTGTTGAAACAAGCACAAATCGAAAACATTTTGGTTTTCAGCAACCATCATTTTTGAACTTTAAATCACTACCCTTTACAGTCTTCAGTTTAAACCCCCCAAATATGATTTTCATGTGATACATTATTATTATTCAGGTTTTTGCTTTTTTTCAATGAAAATGTGAAAATCTTTGATGAAAATGGATTTTTTCCCCACAAAAATGTCCTTTTCCTCAAAAAATTCATTTTCCATGGAAAAAAAAAACCAGCAGATTTTTTTTAGCAGCTGTAATTACATTCCCTTATCTTTTATTATTGATGTTTATTATTTACATTGTTGTAGTGCCTAGAAATCCCAACTAAGATCAGGACCCATTTCACTAGGTGTTGTACAAACATACAGTGACAAACAGTCCCTTCTCTGAAGACCATCCAATCTCTATAGACAACGAAGACAAAAAGTGGGAGAAAGGCAGTATTATTCTTCCAGTTTGCAGAGAGGAAATCAAATCCTAGAGAGACACAGTCAGGATTTTCAAGAGTGATTAGTGTTTTTAGATGCCTTAAATTTTGGGAACCCATCTTGGGACCGCTACAAGGGACCAGATTTTCAGAAAATGCTATGGACCCATACTCTTAAAAGCACATTTAAGGTGTTTCAAATTAGACCCTTAAACCTAAATCACCCAAAATCATTAGACAGATTTGAAGATCTTGATTCCTGGCCTTAAAAAGTGACTCACCCAAGAACACACAGAAAGTTTGCAGCAGAGCTAGGATCTGAACCTATCTCTTCCAATATCTAGTCTATTGCTTTAACCATGAGACCATTCTCAGCTCAGGGTGTTTCTGTCTTGAAAGAGGGAACTAATTCTGTCACTTGAAGCTACAGGAAGCTTTCAAAGCTTCTATGGCTCTGGGGGAAATTTGGACTAACCAGGGCCTTTTGGTAGAAGGATTAACGCTGCCAAATCCTTGACAATGGCCTTAGGGAGCAGGCCAGCTTGCAAATCTAGTTCATTATCTATAAACAACGGATTTTTATACTACTATTAGAAGTAAATGGATTGATCTTCTCTTTGAAGAGGGGAATAGGTTGATGGATAAAGAGAAAGTTATTTGGCTTCTCAGCATAGGGAAAACCTGCAATACTTGCTGTCAGCTTTTTGGCACATCTTGCTGCAAGAACTAGGGGAGACTAAAACGAATTGTGCTGGACAGGTCCCTAACCTAACCCACAAATTCATTGTGATGGGTGTTTTATACATTTGTAAGCAATTTTTATTTCTGAAATGTTGCAATTGCTTCCACCAGCCTGAGATGTCTTTTGAATTATATTTATATTTATTGCAATGTGGAATGGCACTCTGGTTTTATACATTGGTATCTTTTAGTTAGACTGAGATTTTATATACATTCTCTTATTTCATCTGCTGGGGAGGGGGAGAGGGAATAAACACTGTTGCTGATATGCTTTATAACCTGCGGTAAACACATTAAAATGGTTTAGGATCCCAAATTAGTGATCAAATATATGTGCAGCCTTTCAAAATAAAAATACCAATAAACAATTTGCAAAAATACAAGAAAAACCTCTTTCCCTCCTTTCTGGCTTGCCAAGGTCTGAGTTCAAGATTCACTGTTTCCTCGTCAACAAGTACTAGCATCACTGCCTAAAGCAGTGTAAGAAATGCTGGTCACTTGATCACTCACAATGGGTTAGACTGTGGTGTTTTCCCACATCTGTGAGCAGATGGGATCTACACTGCCTCATGGGGAGGGCCCAAGTGAGGAGGCAATTCCCAGGCACAGGATAGGACTATACCATGTTTTCTGACTGTGCAGCCTGCGTTCCTCAGTGGGATATGATTGGTTCAGGAGCAGTCAGAGGCAGGATACAACCCACGCTATATCAAAAGTGTAGTAAGTGCAGTTGTTGAGCACTTGTCTTTTAACCCTGTGGTGTTCTTTCTTTTTGCATATTCAGTAGACCACTCCCCTTTTAGTGCTTGACATAGCTCAGGGGGTGATGGTCACAAAGATGGATGTCACCATTGTACCTCCTTTATCCTGGGACCACTAGGCTGGTATCAACGTGCAACTTTGAACAGCCTCAGACCAGCTCTGAGGTGTGCAGCCAATGATCCTCAACTGGCTATTCCAGTAGAAGGGCTTGTGAGCATATAAGGATACTTTGGCCACATTGTCTTCCTCTTTCGACGTACCTGTATGGCCAGAGTCAAGAGGGTGGGTAGCATAGAGCCAGTCTGAGGGTGTTCAGTGAGCTGGCTTTAGTCTGCTTTGCACTGCAATTACACAAAGCATCCATAGCTGGGACAAAGATACAAACCATGGAAAGCCACACGCTGATGCAAGTTACACTGGCTTGCCAGCTGCCCCAGGCTTACACATGATTTCTGGCCCATATGCACCCAGCGTGCCCCTCACATCACTCTACCTTGTGGCTAAATTTGACCCACAGGGCTAGATTTTCAGAAGAGCTCAGGGCCAGATTTTCAAGAGCCTGGATTTCACAATGGGGGCCAGATTTTAAAAAGAGTTCAGCGCCTAGCCACTCGTGCTGTGACCCTGACAGACAGATTTTCACACTGGCTGCTGAGCAATTTTGCAAACCTGGCTGATCACTCTAGTGCTGAAGTAAGAGCTGAGATCTTTTGAAAATACAGCCCTTCATCTGTATCAACTTTTGTGTGTGTGTGTGTGTGTAAAGTATGGCTTAGCAGTCACAGCTGGCCTGTTAGAAAAAAGAAATACAGTAAAATGAGTAAAATATACTCTCATTCACAATTTCCTAGAGGCTCCTGGGCTGTTAATTGAAACTTTTGTCTACTTTATTGAACAATAAAAGTGACAGAAACTACTCCCAGGTGTCCTTCAGTATTAAAAAGAGGATAAAGTGTTCCTAGCAAAGGTGACAGAAATTAATGTGGTGAGCCCAGCTATCAAACATTTTGATATGTGAATTGCCTGATATTTCTATAATGCCTTCTTATGATTGGAAATGTTATCGCTTCTATTGAATCAATAGAAAATGTTAAAGCTCCATGGAACCCCAATTACAAAATAAAGCTAGAAGGTTAACATCTGGGACCAGCAGAGATAGAAACAATTTCTATTGTCATACCTTTCTGACAAGTAAATGTCAGATACATAACACCTTCCACTGGGCTCAGTATAGAGCACATGTAAAAGAGTGATTGCAAGGCAGTCTCAAGTCAAATCACCTGTCATCTCAGCTTTGACATGGAATTACTTTTGTTTTATGCATCTATTAACCTTGAACTATCAGCATTTGTTTTAATGTTCTTGTCTGAAGTGACCTAAATGTACTTATTTAATGCACTTGCTGCTGCAGCAGGGCAAGACAGAAAGAAATGTATATATATGGAAAAAGGGTAGGTGAAGTTTGTTAAGTGTGCAAGCTTCAGATCACTCCTTCGTCTCATGTATGACTCAGGATCACAAGGGTTCAACCAACAGACTACATTAGAATATCAGATCTTACACTGGGGGTTGATGTTTTCAAACAAAAGGGGATCACATCAGGTGTCTCAGTCCTGATCTCATTTACAAAGGTTCAGCTTCTGCAGAGTTACTCCTGATCTGCACCAGAGTAAAGGAGATCAGAATCAGGCACGCTGCCAGGAGTTTGGTGGAGTCAAAGGGAAGGTGGTGCCAAATTCTCCTGAGCAAAAGAGGGGAATCCTTTTATCTGTGAATTACCTGAATGATCTCTCAGTCACTCATGAACCAACAATGGAGAGGCTCCAGCCAATTTCCCCCAGTTCCAGCCCTACACCCCAGTACTGTAGCATCTTACACTGCTCAGAGCTCCATTGGGCAGTATAAATTCATTGGAAAGGGAGGGATAGCTCAGTGGTTTGAGAATTAGCCTGCTTAAAGCCAACATTATAAGCTCAATCCTTGAGGGGGCCACTTAGGGAGCTGGGGCAAAATCAGTATTTGGCCTGCTAGTGAAGGCAGGGGGCTGGGCTCAATGACCTTTCAGGGTTCCTTCCAGTTCTATAACATAAGTATGTCTCAAATTTTTCTTTTTTTTCCCCAGTAGTTTGCCACTCCCTCTATGTGGAATGGACATACACTAGCCTTTGTAATCTGAGCAGAGATTTCCCAAGCACTTCCACCAAAACACACTGTTTTAGGTAAAATATAAAACAGATGTAATGATTACAGAAAGATAGATATTAAGTGACTATAAGTAGCAGGCATAGAGATTAAAGTTGGTTACCTAAGAAATAAAAATAAATTCACAGTCTAAATTCTAACTTAAACAGTCCCCTATTTTGAAAATACAATCTTGGCAACCCCAGTAGAGCCCCTGTGTGAGCATTCTAGGGGCATCTCCTCCAGGAGTCCCTACCAAAGGGTCTGAATTGGGTGGGAGGTCTTGTGTACCTTGCTGTATTTCACTCTCTGCCATACAGATGATTGTCTAGAATCCCCTCTCCTGAACCCTGATGTTGCTCCTTTGACTTCCATGCAGTTATGGCATCTAAGTGATGTAAGAGAGTAGAGAATCAAGTCCGTGATCTCTTTATTATCAATTATAATTGTTATATTCATTGCCTAGACATTGCCCACATTCCTCATTGCTCATTGCTAACAGTCTGTTCTGTGTTTGCAGAACACCTAGCAAAATGGGGTAGAGGTCCATGACGGGGGCTCTGGGGCACTACTTCAATGTGAATAAATTGATAATTCATAACAATAATTAACCATTAACAAATCAGTATACCACATAGTCGTGATTGGCAAAGCAAAGGAAGCCTCTGCAGTTAGTTCATTGTGCCCCACTTCCAGTCACGTCCAGGGCTCTTAGAAGAACCCATTGCATGAGACGCAGGAGGCGCCCAGGCAAAGAGAACTCACAGCTGAACTGGGATAAAGAGGAAGGAAATGTAGGGATATAAAGACACTGTGAAAACTCCAACAGGCAAAGAGCCCAGATGGCCTAGGGAAATGATGAAATTAAGTCTTAAATTGATGGTGATACTAAACTTGGGGCTTGATTATTCTGACAGATGTGCATGCAGCTCCTATTGACTTCAATGGGAGATGTGCATGTGCAGCTGGTGGCAAAATCAGATGTTAGAGCCACTGAACTGTTTGCAGAGAAGCAAAGAGAGTGAGAGAGATGAAAATCTCTAGGTAAGAATAATAATTTCAAGGTTATATGGCTTCCCATGCCAGAAAGATGCTGAGTGACTAACAAAATGTAACTTAAAAAACAATCTTGCACTGAGTTAATACAGAAGAAGCATTTTATGTCACTGAAAGGCTATGGATTGAAATCCACCTGAGAATGAGCCCCTCTCCCTTGCAAAAATGGCTTAAGCTCAGCAGCCCTGATTCTGTTCTCAGCTATTTTGGTGTAAGTGTGGAATAACATCAGTGAAATTAATGGATTTACTCCATGTTTGCACCAGGGTACCTGAGATCACAACCTGGCCTAATGGGTGTAAAGAAATATGGGATAATATAAAATGACTAAAAACGATCCTGTCTGAAAAAATGAACAATAATTCTATGATTGAAAGGAACTGAGTGTTACAGTAACTTTAAGGGCTATTAAGCCAGTTCCTATGTGAATCTGTATTGCAAAATGTATAAGCATTTGGAATTTGTTGATGATAAAGGGATTCATAAAAGTTGTTATGCTGATTTTATGCTGATAGAGGTTGGAATATAGGGTGAATTATTAACCACAGGAAAGTGAGACTAATGTTTAAGTGCAGTGATATATGTGTAATTGAAAGCAATTTCTTCTATAGAACAAGGAGAATGTGGGCATAAATGAAACAAAGTTTGAATAAAAATATAAGTATAGCGGAATCTTCTGCATGTTCAGAGTGAGGCAAAATATACCTGGCTGAAAACAAACAATTACTACTAGTAAAAATAATTTGCATTTATATAGAACCTTCCATTCAGAAGGATCCCAAAGTGCATTGCATGCTTTATAATGTCATCATAAATAATATTATACATATACATAGTAGTACTTTGCATTTTGAGGGTCTCAAGGACCTGTTGCAAAGACTGCTTGAGGTGTATAGCTCCCATAGGAGGTAAATATGATTGTTCCCATTTTACAGATGAGTAAACGGGAGCATAGAGAGGTCAATGAATAGCCTAGTCATGTTCCCATTGAATCAATGACAAACCCTGACTAATGGACAGAGTTGTGAGCAGTATTTTGCATAAATTGTCTCACTGAAGTCCAAGGCACTACTAAGCTCAGTGCTCGCTGTTGTGGGTAAGGAATTCACAGTCTGGCTCTCAATGACATTCCTGAGGTCATACAATAAGTCATCAGCAATGTTAGAAAGAGGAACCAGGGGTCCTGATTTTCACTCCTCTACTTTAACCTGTGGAAAGTCTTGTTTCTGATTTTCCACTCCCTTACACTAGTGTTGCTTCAGAAACTTTAATGGCATCACTGCTAATACATATTGGTGTGAGTTAGGAAGAACAGGCCTATATAATCTCTCTCACTAGCTATGTTCTTTGTCCACATCTTTGCAATGATTGGAGCTCTCAAGGTGCTCACCACTGCAATTTGGAACTTGCACCTATAGCTGGCTCACTGACAATCAACTGAAGCTCTTAAGGAACAGTTCAATCAAATGACAAGCAACGGTCGTTTGTTAGCCCTGCAGAACACATGAAGGTGTTGGGATAATATTTTCATCAGCAAGAATTTGAAATGATCGGCATAATCATGACAGAGACAAGGTAGGTAAAATCAATGATGAGTCCAGTGGCACCTTAAAGACTAACAGATTTATTTGGGCATAAGCTTTTGTGGGTAAAAAACCTACTTCTTCAGATGCATGGAGTGAAAATTACAGATGCAGGCATTATTATTTCACTCCATGCATCTGAAGAGGTGAGTTTTTTACACGTGAAAGTTTATGCCCAAATAAATCTGTTAGTCTTTAAGGTGCCACTGGACTCCTCGTTGTTTTTGTGGATACAGACTAACATGGCTACCCTTCTGATATGAAGGTAGGTAACGTAATATCTTTTCTTGGACTAACTTCTGTTGGTGGAAGGTAAAAGCTTTTAGTTACACAGAGCTCTTCAGGTAGAGGGAAAGAAATCAAAGTGCATGAGCTAAATGCATGTGGGACAGAAGGTTCCCATAGCTCCATCTATCTCAACTTGTAATTAGCCCAGACACTCCTGTTTCTTTCCCCAGACCTGAAAAAGAAGTCTGTTATGTGCCTGAGTGCTCTGCAAGGACGAGGCCCACACACACACAGTGAGTTATTTGGCTTTAACGAAGGTAAAGTGACACATCCGCAACGGGGACCCTGGGCGTTGCTGTCACTTAGGCGGGGAACCCAGCACCGAAGCTCAGTTCGGACTGGGTCGGAGTTCAAAGGCGGACCGGGAGCATACAGCTATATATACACAATATAAAAGCAACTTATACATATGCAAAAAGGGACTTTTTACAGGCTATGTTCGCCCTTTGGCCTAAGGCCATACAAACTGGTTTTAACCAGTTAAAAGCAAGTTATAACTGGCATGCCGTGTTTTATAATGACCGGCCACTTAGCAAGCAGGGGCTTTTCACAAGGCCGCCGAGAAAGCGGAGACACCCTAGCTAGGCTGTGACACAATCTTCCGCAGTCCCCTACAAAGTCTATGTAGCTTGAAAGCTTGTCCCTTCCATCAACAGAAGTTCATCCAACTGAAGATATTACCTGGGACCAACATGGCTACAACAACACTGAAAAAAGCATAATTAGGCCCTACCAATTTCACGTCCATTAAAAATGCATCACTGACCATGAAATAAGCCCTTCCTCATGAAATCCAATGTCCCTTTATTCCTAGGAGTGCCCCAGCAAAAGGGCACCTAGCTCTGGCTGGGCTGGGGAGGGACAGGACTTGTCCATTCACTGCACAGCTGCTCTGGGTGGGGGGAGATCAGACTCACCTCCACCTCTGGGAAAATCTTGCAGCTGCAGGAGGCTGTGCAGTTGCTGCCTTTAGAGTCCAGCTCTAGTGGCAGCTGTAGTGAGGGTGGCAAACGTATGACACCCCATCAACAGGTTTGTGACCCTCCCCCCCACCCACAGTCCCCTTTTGGGTCGGGACCCCGATGGTTACAATACTGAAATTTCAGATTTAAACATCTGAAAACATGACATTTACAATTTGGTAGAGCCCTAGGCGTAATCGTGTGTCATGAATAATGTAAATATCATAAGTGAATGCCAATAAATACTTTACATACCATCAGTTTACAGTTTATACAGTTTCTCTCACTAAACATATGGGCAGGATCCTCAGCTGGTTTAAATCTCACATTTCCACAGAAGTTTCAACTCTCCAAATATGGTTTAATTGGGAAGTCAGTGGACTCATGCTGATTTAGCTAAAGATCTGGCATGCAACCATATATATAATTTCAATATATATTGCAAACCTATATTCTATTGAAATACTGCACTCATTGGATAATATCATCCTTTAACTCAGGCAAGACCTACTTGCAATTTGGAACCCAAGAGAAGTGTTAATACGTAATTTCCTCCTTGTAGCAAACAGGCGTGGCCTCTCTTGGAGATTAACAATGAAGGAAGACCAGATGTCCCCTGGTGGGTGGAACCAGGAAAGCCACACCTACCACGCTGGAAGGAGAGGGGTGGGACAGGAATAGGAAGTATAAAAGGTAGGCCCTGTAGCTCATTTGGGCTGAAGTTGCCGAGAGAGGCAGATGGTTCCACCCTGCTGCTGGAGCCAGACCCTACTGAGGACTTCTGCTGTCCTAAGGACTCATCCAAACTGCCCAAGCTACCAGACATGCCTGATGCTGAAGAATGGCTGGGATTACCGCTTGCAGTGTGCCCAGGGGAGACAATACAAAATTATTCAAAATAGTTAAGTCCAAAGCTGACTGAGAAGAGTGACAAAGAGATCTCACAAAATTGGGGGACTGGGAAACAAAATGGCAGATGAAATTCAATCTTATAAATACAAAGTAAAGTACATCGGAAATCATAATTCTAACTATACATACAAAATGATGAGATCTAAATGAGCTGTTATCACTCAAGAAAAAGATCTTGGGGTCATTGTGGATTGTCCTCTGGAAATATCTTCTCAGTGTGCAGCAGCAGTCAAAAATGAGGCAGTACAATATTAGGAACCATAAGGAAAGGGATAGAAAATAAGACAGAAAGTATCATAATGCTGCTATATAAATCCCTGACTGCATGTAGTCCTGGTTACCCCATCTCAAAAAAGATATATTAGAAATGGAAAAGTTACAGAGATGGGCAACAAACATGAT
Source organism: Chelonoidis abingdonii (assembly GCF_003597395.2). Classification (NCBI taxonomy): domain Eukaryota; kingdom Metazoa; phylum Chordata; order Testudines; family Testudinidae; genus Chelonoidis; species Chelonoidis abingdonii. The sequence continues at coordinate 9,770,783 of NC_133774.1, forward strand.
TAAGGGTATGGAACACTTCCATATGAGGAGAGATTGAAAAGATCGGAACTATTCATCTTAGAAAAGAGGTGACTGGAGGAGATATGCTAGAGGTCTATAAAATCATGAATGGTGTGCAGAAAGTGACTAAGGAAGTGTTATTTACTCTTTCACATAACACAAGAACTGGGGTCACTAAATGAAATTAATAGGCAGCAGATTTAAAATAATCATAAGGAAGTACTTCTTCACACAACACAGTCAGTCTGTGGAACTTATTTCCAGAGGATGTTGTGAAGGCCAAAATTATAACTAGATTCAAAAAAGAATTAGGTACGTTCATGGAGGATAGGTCCATCAATGGCTATTAGCCAAGAGGGTCAGAGATGCAACCCCATGCCCTGAGTGTCCTTAAGCTACTGACTTCCAGAAGCTGAGACTGCATGACAGGTGATGGATCGCTCGATATATTGTCCTGTTCATTCCTATCTGGATAGAGTGCTAAGAGAGCTGGTTGGCATTTTTGCAAAATTTTGTTTTCATAATTTTTCAGTAGAGAATACCACATTTTCATAGAATTTATTTATTTACCAACAACAGAACTCCTCTTTTTTTCCCTGAATTTCAGAATATCAGTTTTTCACTGAAGATTCAATTTTTGACTTAAAAAAAAATGAAACTTTAGTCATGTCCCTTTGGGCTAGCAGTGTCACAAACACACATTAAATGACAGTCCATGCCCCAGAAAGTGTTCAGTCTAAAAGATGGACAAATGATGAGAGAAAGTAAATGCTATTATTAAGAGGTGGTTGAAAGTTTTTTGTTCAAAATTGTTTTTCTGATTTAAAATGGCCTTTTTAAAAAAAATGTAAAATTTTCTCTGCAAGTTTTTGTTTTCTAAACATTTTGCAATTTTTCAATCAAAACTGGAATTCAAATTTTAAAATGTCTTTTTCCCTCTCCATTCTCTCTCTTTATTCCTCCTCTCTCTCCTTTTTTCCCATCTCTCTCCTTTTTCTTCTACTCCATCATGCACCTAAAATAAGGAGGAAAAGAAAACTAGGGAGAGAAAAGAGGAAAAATGAAGAACCAAAAACTGAAAACAAACAAAAAATAGTGTTGGCTGATTTTCTTTTCTTTTCTTTTCTTTTCTTTTCTTTTCTTTTCTGTTCTTGAAATCAAAGTGTAGAAACATTTTCAAAGATTTCTTTGAAGTGCATTTAACATTTTCAGACCAGCTCTAATTATTACACCCATTTCACAGATGAAAACTGAGGCAGATATTAAGTGGTTTGCACACCGCCTTTGTGGCAAGCCGGGAACTATAACTCATATTTCCTGAGTCCCTTTTAATGTCTAAATCATAAGATCTGGCTTCCAACAGGTGCCACAGAAAGACTCATTGTCTGAACTGGGGCTAGTTCAAAACAGTCCTGCTACCTTGCATTAAGTCCAACAGTGAACATTGTCTGGGCAGTGCTGCTCCAGAGATCTGAACCCTTGGAGTGAGCAATGGTATAAGTTTTCTAAAGTAATTTCTCTTGCTTATTGCTGCTCTACTTTGCTGTCTAAAAAGAAAATCAGTGATTCTGTGAAAGTTGAGTTTCAAGTTGCTGAAAGCTGAGTGTCACTTTGCTGCTTTGTCAGCCAGTCATTTTTCCTAAGCATCCCTTTTCTATGGGGAGCCCCTTTACTAATTGTGACTTTTTCTTTTTCTCCAGTAGACAAGACATCTTTTCCACTACCACCACCCTATGTACAAGCATTTATCATGATGTGCTCAAATGGTTGCAGCAATACTTTTTGCTGATTACTAGATGTGACGGTACTCATGGTTCTATAATGATTATGATGCTGACAGCTTGGGAGTCTAAGCTGAAATCACACAGAGAGTGAAGCGACCATAAATCATAGTTTGGACTGTTGTGAAGGGTCAGTGTAATGAGTACAGATGTTTTAATACCAATTGCCTGTCTACAAAGGAACAGTATTTATTTATTTATTTGTATAGGCCTTGGGTAAAATGAGAGATGCCTCAAGAAATGGTGTGGAAAACAGAAATATGTCCCCTTTATAGCCAGCTCAAGGCAAATTATTTTTGCGCCTTCTGTGTCATAAGATCTTTTTCTTCTCTCAGGTGTAAGAAGCCTCCTGGCAGATCTCTCTCTCTCTCTCTCTCGTAAAGCCAATCACAGTCCATGCAGAGCTACACACAACCTTTGGGAGCATGTTGTAGAAATGGAATCAGTTCTAGAAAGCTGGAGAAATGCACAGAGAAGCTGGGGACGACAAAGAAGCTGAAGGAGTTAAGCACCCAAGTCTTTCCTACTTAGGCCCAAGTTGTGTCTGATCCCAGTACAAATGCCCAAGGGTCTCTACTCCCTCACATGGTGTCCCCTATGAAAGGGCTGTGATGGGATGCACTGGCCAGAAACAACTGGGTGCTTTGAAGGTTTATTGCAAGCCAAGGCTCAGTGGCAGCTCAGGAAGGCACAAGCAGCTAATTAAGTGCATCAAGTCAAAAGAAGGGAGTGCTGCTCTCAGGCCACTGTACTCTAGACATTTTATCCTTAACATTTCTCACTGTTGCTACAAGAATTGTGACATCACTGGGGCTAGCAATGGAGAAAGTGCTAATGTAGACAAAACACCAGTGTTTCAACTACTGCACCCTATAGGCTTGACCTGGATAGGGCAGGATGAGATGGCTGTTCAAACACCGGCATTGTCACTGGCATCATCACTGGCACCACCATTGTTAGAGAGGCCACACTGCTGGCCATTTAATGGAGATATAGCCACAGAGGAAGAGCAATGAGGGGTGTTATTCTGACCAAAGAAGTGGTGTAAGCCAGAGGATGGCACAGTGGCCTGAGATTTAAGTTCTCTTCTTGACTTTGCCACTGACCTGATGGAGGACTATGAGCAAATCACCTCACTGGTGCCACTATAGTAGTGCTATGTGGCTCAAGTCAAGAATCAGAACCCCATTGTGTTAAGGAGTGTTTATATGCAGATGTTTGCTTACACCTATTATACAGATAGGGCAGCTGTGAAGTTTAAATCTGAATAGAAAGTATAGTGTAAGGATTTGGTTTAGCCCCAACCCTAGTTCTGTTATTTATTTTTTCCAGCATTTTTCTATGTATCTGTTTCTCATTTATACTCACCTTCCTACCATTCTTCATTGTGATTTTCCCAATTTTTTGTGATTCTCTCTTTCATCTGTTTTTCTATTTCCCCCTCAGCTTCTCCCCCATCAGACTTCTAGCTTTTTCTTCAACGAATATTATTAAATCCTTTTTCTAACTCCTGTCTTTATTTCACTTTGATTATTTTCCCATCCTTTCATTATTCACTTCTCTTCTGTGTTTGTTTCCTTAAGGGATAGGAGCAAAGAACATTGAGCCCTTAAGGAAGAATACCAAGCATTTTCTGTAAAGCAGCTTGGGCAAATGAGAGAGATCCATTGACAGGGGTAACTAATATGTCCAGGATGCAAGATGTAACCCAAGATTTTACTGATGCTTACAGCAATACAGGGGAAATATCTGTGAAACAATAAAAAGTTCCTGTACATTTTTCTCCAATATTGCAGGGAAAACATTTTTTTCCTCAACTTCTGCCGTCCTTTACAAGTCTTCTAGTCCTCTATTCTTTGAGGTAATCTTTGTTCCTCAAATAACAGTGTTTATTTTTGCCAATGCAGTAATAATATAGTAAATTAATTGGCATCATTTTCATGTTATTTGCCTCTCCAACTTGAAATAAAATAAAAATTAAATAGTTATTTCAACTGCATTACGATGATGTGCATTACAGACATGGAGAAAGAGGACAGACTCTCCCCTAAGAGGTATGTCATGTATATATGTCATGAATAAAAGGGATCTGTGGCATGTATCCTGCAAGTCATTACATGTAGATGGATCCTAATGCCCTTCCAAAGTCCAACTGAAGTCAATGGGGCTCTGCCCAGGTTCAGGAGTCTTGCAAACAGAACGCCTTGCAGACAGAACTGGGCAGGAAATGGTTTTCCTATTCCACAAGAATTTCCAAGATTTTAATTTTTTTTCCCCACAAAATGTGAAAACTCAAAAAATGTTGCAACCTGAAAATCCACCCCCCCAAAAAAAGAAAAAATCAGAGTGGGTCTATCCAAATATTTTGTTGCAATAATTTCAGAACATTTTGTTTTGATTTTGACCCTTTATTTTACATTGTTTACTTTCATTTTAAAACTCAGAGCTTTTTTATTGTCAGTTTCTAAACTTTTTCCAAAATTATTTTGAAAGGGGAAACTCATCAAAACTGACTCCTTCAGTCTGTACAGTTTCAATGGTGAGTAATGAACATTTTTCAACAACAAAAAAATGTTTTGTCAAAAAATTCCTGAGCAGCTCTACTTGCAGGTGTGGGGGCTATAATGACAGATCTAGCTGTGCTAGAGAAAGTTATCATATGCCAGCTCTTCTTTCTATGTGCGTTCGTTCTGCCCCGTAATTCATGAATTCTTGAAAACAATCTTGCAATGGAAGAACATTTTACAGTGGTCACTGACTTTAAAGTCAAAGCCAGTACTTGGGTGAGTCAGGTGACCTGAATTGAATCGGATGTGATTAGTAGTGCAGCAAGTGCAGTTTTATGTGGAAAACTTAGAACTATATTAATAAAAACCCTGATGGAGGTGAACAGAAGCCTTCTAGGTGACTGTAAGTACTGGGCTACAGAGCCTTTCACCTCAGAATTAGGGTATGTCTGTACTTTGAGCTCTGGATGAAATTCCCAGCTTGAGGAGACATACCCATGCTAGCTTTGATCGAGTTACTGCACTCAAAACTGAGTGTAGGTTCAGTAGTGGGAGTGGTGCAAAGGGCTAGCCGCTCCCTGTGTGTGCCCATCAGAGAAGCCAGGTAAGTATTCGGGGTGGCTAGTCCCTCCTGCCCTAGTGCTGCCACAGCTCTACTGTATTAGCTCAATGATAGCTGGTGGGAGTATGTCTACCAAAGCGTAGACCTACTCCTGCCCACTGAGTGAAGCCTTTCACTATCCAATAGCTGTTTGACGCCCTATGAAAATAAGTTGTTCGTTTCAGTGCAGTGCCCACTAAACAAGATATCACAAAAACGATCTCTGCTAGTGATATTAATTACTAACCTGGCTGCTGATCTCAGGAGAGAAACTGAGGATTAAATGGCCAATGGTGATCGCTCAAAGGCCTGAAGGACATTGGCAGGACAAAATAGGAAAGAAGTCACTGCTGCTGTCCTTTGTCTGTCTGTTCTGTGCACAGAACAGAGAATTGTTGTCTTCAAAGCTGCCAGTGTTGCAGCTTGCTTGAACACATCATGTACACACACATAAATATATATATTTAATTAAAAAGTCACCCCAAGGAAATTAAAAAAATGTCTGCTGTGGCCTACAAGTCATATGCTCGTCTACGTCATGGGGCCAGAGTTCACCCTGAATAAAGGCAGTGAAACTCAGTGGACTCACTGAGGTTTGGAGAGGTATAGCTGGGAGCAGAATATACACTTTTGCTTGCGGTTACTTCACACGCCAAATGAAATTATTTTGCTAATACCTTTATACAGTATGGCTATGCTATAAATGTATCGCTCAGAGGCTTGTCTTTCTGATCAACAGAGGCTAGTCGAATAAAAGACATTACCTCACCCACCTTGTCTCTCTAATATTCTGGGACTGCACGGCTACAACCACATTGCATACAATTCTATATGTTAGCATTCTTGCTGATGAATGCCATGCAGACAGCACACCTAGCTGGCCATATGAGAAAACTGCATAACAATGGAGATATGTGTGTGCAGATCAAACAATGATGAAGAATCCCGCCTTTTATGTTGCCTTCTACAGTGTAAGCCTGACAGTGCTTGAGAAAGCTTGTGCTGAATGTGAATGAAATGGGAAGCAGCTGCTGATAGAAAGAACATGGGTATGAGGTATAGAGGAAGACCGTACCTAGTCCAGTGTAAATGCACAAGGAAAAAGAAACAAGATGCCTCTTGTATATGCTGGAATAATGGATCACGATTCTACTCCTTTGCACTGCCCAGTGGAGCTGGGATGCACAGTCTGACGCATGTTAATTAGTTGAGCATAATGGAATGGAGAATATGTTTATACAATTTTCAGATGACACCAAGCTGGGAGAGGTTGCCAGTACTTTGGAGGACAGGATTAGAATTCAAAACGATCTTTACAAATTGGAGAATTGTCCTGAAATCAACAAGACAAAATTTAATAAAGACAAGTGCAAAGTGCTACACATAGGAAGATAAAATCAAATGTACAACTTCAAAATGTGGGGTAACAGGCTAGGCAGTAGTACTGCTGAAGAGTATCGGAGGGCTATACTGTACAACAAATTAAAAATGAATCATCAATGTGATGCAGTTGCAAAAAAACCTGATATCATTCTGAGGTATCTTAGTCTTGTATGGAACGCACAAGAAGTAACTGTCCATGGGTTAGCAACCATGTAAAAGAAGCAGCGAGAGATAAAAAGGCATCTTTTAAAAAGTGGATGTCAAATCCTAGTGAGATAATAGAAAGGAGCATAAACACTGCTAAATTAAGTGTAAAAATGTAACAAGAAAAGCCAAAAATGAGTTTGAAGAACAACTAACCAAAAACTCAAAAGGTAATAACAAAATGTTTTTTCAGTAAATCAGAAGCAGGAAGGCTGCTAAACAACCAGTGGGGCCTCTGGACGATTAAGGTACAAAAGGAGCACTTAAAGACGATAAAGTCATTGCAGAGAAACTAAATGAATTATTTGCTTCAGTCTTCAAGGCTGAGGATCTTTGGGAGATTCCCAAACCTGAGCTGTCTTTTGTAGGTGACAAATCTGAGGAATTGTCACAGATTGAAGTGTCCCCAGAGGAGATTGTGGAATTAATTAACAAATTTAACAGTAACAAGGCACCGGGACCAGATGTCATTCACCTAAGAGTTCTGAAAGAACACAAATATGAAGTTGCGGAACTATTAACTATGGTTTGTAACCTGTCCTTTAAATCGACTTCTGTACCCAATGACTGGAAGATAGCTAATGTAACGCCAATATTTAAAAAGGGCTTTAGAGGTGATCCCAGCAATTACAGACCAGCAAGTCTAACATCATTACCAGGCAAATTAGTTGAAACACTAGTAAAGAATAAAATTGTCAGACACATAGAAGAACATAGATTGTTGGGCAAAAGTCAACATGGTTTCTATAAAGGGAAATCGTGTCTTAATCTATTAGAGTTCTTTGAAGGGGTCAAACACGTGGACAAGGGGGATCCAGTGGACATAGTGTACTTAGATTTCCAGAAAGTCTTTGACAAGGTCCCTCACCAAAGGCTCTTATGTAAATTAAGTTGCCATGGGATCAGAGGGAAGGTCCTTTCATGGACTGAGAACTGGTTGAAAGACAGGGAACAAATGGTAGGAATAAATGGTAAATTCTGAGAATGGAGAGGGGTAACAAGTGGTTCCACAGGGTCAGTCCTAGACCAATCCTATTCAACTTGTTCATAAAAGATATGGAGAAAGGGGTAAAAAGTAAGATGGCAAAGTTTGCAGATGATACTAATACTCAAAGTAGTTAAGACCAAAGCAGACTGTGAAGAACTTCAAAAACTAAGTGATTAGGCAACAAAAATCGCAAGTGAAATTTTTTGGGGATAAATGTAAAGTAATGCACATTGGAAAAAAAACCCCAACTAACATACAATATGATGGGGGCTAATTTAGCTACAACTAATCAGGAAAGAGATCTTGGAATCATCCTGGATAGTTCTCTGAATACATCCATGCAGTGGTGCAGCGGCAGTCAAAAAAACAAACAGGATGTTAGGAATCATTCAAAAGAGATAGAGAATAAGACAGAGAATATCTTATTGCCCTTAATATAAATTGATGGTATGCCCACATCTTGAATACTGCGTACAGATGTGGTCTCCTCATCTAAAAAAAAGATATACTAGCAAGGTTCAGAGAAGGGCAACTAAAAATGATTAGGGGTTGGAACAGGTCCCATATGAAGAGAGATTAAAGAGGCTAGGACTTTTCAGCTTGGAAAGAGAAGACTAAGGGGATATGACAGAGGTATATTAAAATCATGAGTGATGTGGAGAAAGTGAATAATGAAAAGTTATTTACTTGTTCCCATATATACAAGAACTAGGGGTCACCAAATGAAATTAATAGGCAGCAGGTTTAAAATACAATAAAAGGAAAGTTCTTCTTCATGCAGCGCACAGTCAAACTTGTGCGAACCCTTACCCTGAGAGGTTGTGAAGGCTAGACTATAACAGCATTTAAGGAACTGAATAAATTCATGGTGGTGTTAAGTCATACAAATGGTTATTATGTCAGGATGGTTAAGGAATGGTGTCCCTAGCCTCTGTTCGTCAGAGGATGGAGATGAATGGCAGGGGAGAGATCACTTGATCATTGCCTGTTAGGTTCACTCCCTCTGGGACACCTGGCATTGGCCACTGTTGGTAGACAGGATACTGGGCTGGATGGATCTTTAGTCTGACCCAGTATGGCCATTCTTGTTCTTATGTAGGAAATATGAGCAGAGAGAAAGCAACAAAAATGTTAAAGGTTTAGAAAACCTGACCATTGAGGAAAGATTTTAAAAAACAAAAAACTGGGCATACCTAGTCTTGAGAAGAGAAAACTGAAGGGGACTGGATAGTCGTCTTCAAATACGTGAAGGGCTGTTATAAAGAGGACGGTGATCAATAGTTCTCTATATCCAGTGAAGGTAGGAAAAGAAGTAATGGGCTTACTCTGCAGTATGGGAGATTTAAATTAGGTTACCTTTAGGTTACCTCTAGTAAATAGACTTAGTTGTGAACTGCCTAATGTTCTGGTATCACTGGTGCATGCATGGGGCATGAGTCGGGAAAGAACTACTACTTCCCTTTCTGATCAGGTGGTTGGGAAGTGGATGGAGCCTTGGCTATAGCCTTCCCTGACCCCAATACACTGGCCAGTGACAACACAGAGGGGGAAACAAACTGGCTCAAGAAGAGGACTAGCACACCTTACTTTTCCCTCTGAACTAAGGTTTCAGAGACTCTCTGAGTGACAATTCAGTCCCTGTTGTGCACAAGAATACTGTTTGCAAAGTGCCAATCCAGCACATTGCTGTATCTGTGATTTGCACGATTTCCTGTTGTCCTTTTTTAAAAAAGGAGTATATCTGACTTCATGTCTTCATGGAATCAGTCCACACAAACTGTGGCAGGCCATCTCAGCTGAGTCCAGCCAATGCTGATTGGTCTTGCCTGAGCTGTTTTGTTGATTATTACATTGGTGGGGAAAGTAAGGTATGGCTAGCTAGCTAGTAATTTCCACTTTTTACAGCACACAGTATTTTGTTTTAGTATCATTTGAAACAGTCTCATTCTGTGAGATTGATCCAAGGCTGGCATGAAGAATATGCACTAAAATCTTTTAGAAAGATTTATAATATTAACCGTAGGCTATTTTTAAGTCACTACTGATCTTTACAGAAGCTAGTTGAGATTCATTTGTTTTCCAAGTGGCACAAAGTCCCTGTTCCCTTTTGTAAGCCAGGATTGAACAATTTGGCTTTCGGTCAAACTGTTTTAATGAACTGTCAAAGGTTCAAACTCCATGCTACCATTTGCAGGTGTTCAATGGGCAGCCTGCTTGAGCGAGAGGAGTTCATTAATATTTGTGGCTAAAAAGCCTTCACAACAGTGAAGGACAAGTCTCCCATCATGAATCCTTTAAGCACTTGAAATAACATGTGGAAAGGCATGGACTGATTATTCTCTAGCTTACAACAGCTGCAGACTGGTATAACTCCATTGATTCCAGGGGGCCTCCTCCTGATTTATCCTGGACTGTATGAGAGGAGAATCGAGCCCACAGAGACAAAGTATTTTTCTAACTTTCATACAGAAGTCCGATGGAATATAATAGAGATAAAGCCAATAGCGTTCTCTATCTATTATTATATAGATTCTATAGAAAGTACTCTGAATTCCTTCAGCATTTAATACAGACATATCCCTGCAATACAATTGTATAGGATACTTTAAGGATTCTACAGAAAATGGATCATGCTCTAATAAGTTCTATAGGACTTCTCCATTAAACAATAATGACTTTTTTATTCTCTCTGCATATTTTTCTCATCCTTGTGTCAGCTGGCTGTGTTTAGAGATGTGACAATTTTTACAAACTGTGCCATGGTCACCTTGGGCAACAAAGTTGCTCTATAATGTAGAGGACATGTTTTATGGAAAAGTCAAACAGGATTTAATAAGGATGCAACCAATCATGCACCATAAAAAAATACTCTAAAAACATACAGGACCTGATTCTTTTTTATAGCAGGAGTAGGTATTTACTCCTACTTCAAGGAGCCTTTATACTGTCAGAATGTAGTGTCAATAAGAACTCAGGCCCATAAAATTGAATAGAGAATGAGATCCTTTCTCTAGGTCCATCAAATACAATGCTATAGCATGACTATAATTCTTTATCAAATTCTATAGGATAGTTCCAACAACTGAAAGTAAAGTTACCATTCACTGTGAAATTCCATAGGATTTTTCCATATGGATAATTTTCCTTGATCATCAGCAGGATTCCTTAAATACTCAGTTATTAGGGTGATCCATTACAGAGCCAATAGCAAAGTAATATTCTACAAAACTGCTGACAAGAATAGCAGGGCTATTTTATGGCATCTCTCATGAAAGTCAAATCCTTATTTTGACCTAAGAAGATGGCCTTTCTGCTCACTGTTTAGTTCAGTGAATGCTTTTCCTTCACCCTAGTGTCTATTGAAGCAGCTGTGTGTTTAGGTAGTGATTTCTATGACCTTAAAAGAGCCTTTACTGTCTTGGAACTGCAAGCTATTCAGCACATCTTGACTACTGGGCTGCTCTTTAGACGCTCCAATGATGCCACATATGCCCATTCAGCTAGTTCTTCCTGAGTTCTTTCTTCTCTCTCTCTTTCTTTCTTTCCTTTTTTTTTTTTCCGGCTGACTGCAAATACTATGTAGTTTAACTCCCCTACCAGGACTTTGAAATGACTAATTCCTGCAACATATTTCAACACATCCTTAACTGCTAATTGAAGTCTGTGCGCAAGGCGGTGAATGGGACGCACCGATGGGAACTTCTCTTGCAATAATGTGCCGAATCTGCTCTTTATCTCATTCATTGCCGACGTCTCATCTGTTGCAAGTCCAATCAATTTTTGTAGCTTTAAAAGATATGTCCTCAGTTTTTTTGGCATATAGAACGTTAACAAAGATGGAAAATTAAGCATTACCTTTACGGCAGTGAAACTTGATTGCTTCCAGAAGATTCAGGGAAAAAAATGTTGTTGACATTTTTTACTTTCAGTCTCTGCATGGCAATAAGGTATGATGGCTGATTTATCAAAGAGAGTGTGTTCTCATCAAGCAGGAGAGCGAGAGAAAGTTCACGTCTCACAAAATGAGCTGCTAATTTCTTTTCCATTTCACTGACAATATGGTTTTGGAGCAGCTGTGATTAGAACAATGGATGTTCCCAAACTGTGCTCCCTTTAACTCCTGCAACTCTACAAGGTCACATTGTGGGAGAAGGAACCTTTTTGGAGGGCTAAGGGCTAAGGGCAGAGTTAGGGTCAATGGGGAGTCCACGGAGCTGTCCCAAAGCAGCTTTCAATTTCTGCTGTGACCATACCCATCATAAAAAGCTTGTGCAACCCACGCATGAGCCTGTAGTTCTTGAACTAAGATGAAAGAACCAATCCAAAGCTTACTGCACTAAATGGGAGTCTTTCTATTGACCTGAACAGACTTTGCCTCAGGCCCCAAATCTATCTATTAGAAGTGGTCGCAGGATCATTTTTCTACCTCTGAAAGCCTCAGCTTCCAACCGCACTGTTCATTCACATGGGTCTACTCTGACAAATGTTCCTACTGCTTACTTCTTTCATCAGCTCCAGAAGGCTGTGATTTAAGAAACAGAGCTGAATTCTCACTCCTTTATGCGGGTTTTATACCAGTAAAACTTTCTGGATGTTGTTGGAATTACTCAAGTTTTGCTTTGGGGTAAGTGAAAGAGACTCAAGCCCAGTAAGGGCTCAGTACTTTGGAGTTAGTTTTGCTGTCAAAGTTGCATTAATCCATGCAGATGAAAAATGTATTCCAAATGATTTATCACACACTGTCTATATCTGTACATTAACTGCATTCCAAAAAACCTCTGCCTTGCAATTAACAATGGACAGTGAAGCTCCTACATTCATTATGCTGCACTGCAATCCAGACAGCAGGAACATCAAGTTCCCTTGAGATATATATTTCATTTTCATCAGTTTTGATGGATTTCTCAACTCCTCTCTGATCTGCATCATGTAAGCTTGGATCTCAATTAGCATTGGTTTGGGGTACTTTAGTCCTAGGGCTGCAGAGCTATTGATCTATCATCTTCCAGGAGACTCTTCACACAAGTAGTCTTTGCAATTCTGAAAAGAAAAAGAAAAAAAAAAGGCTGCAGAGACAATATGACAATATTTTGATACAAGGTATAGACTTTAATGCAATTTGAAAGTCAGCATAAAAAGCATTGTCTCGTTGAAAGTCATTAAAAAGCAATATTTGTCCATATACTAAAAGCTTATTGTTATAGCATCTAGATCTACCATGTATGATTTATAGATGCTAACTATTAATGTACATATAGGGCTGGATTTTGCAAAGGTGCATCACTCTGAAAGTTCTCAGTAAGCATTGGGTCTGATTCTGGCTCCTTATAAGGCTGCTATAAATCGCTTGGTCTCCTGGCGTATAGATGTCCCTGGATGGCACAGATCTGGGTAGCCAGCTTTATTCACCTCCTCTTTCCTCTATTCCAATCCGGTGCAGTGATGTGGCTGGAAGAAAGAGAGTGGTGATTTTTTAAAAGGGACTGTTTTGTGTAGCAAAAAGAATTCTGTCCACTGGACTGCAGGCTGGGAACTTGCTGCTTTATTTAACTGCATCACAAAAGAGTTGTGAGGGAGGGAAGGGAAACCTCCCACTGATTAAAACAAGAAATATGGAAGGGGTGGGGCATGGCTCCATCCCATAGTACCTGAGATAATTCACTTAACCCTATCTTGACCACTCTTCTACAGTCAATACAGTGCCCTCACACTCCAGTGATATGAAGGGCTCTTGGGACCATTGTGGTGGTGCAACTTTGAGAACATTCTAATTTGTGGCTTAGACTAGCCAAGCTGTCCTAGAATCAGAAAGATGCATAGGTAGCATACAACTGTTACTTTGGCAGGTCTACTTCTCGCTTGTCCCCTTTCATCCTGAAGTTGTCTAGGTGCCAATTGCTAGTCTGCCGGTTTGGCATTGTTCTCAGGGAGCATACAACTGTTACTTTGGCAGGTCCCCTTCTCCCCATTCTGAACTCTGGGGTACAGATGTGGGGACCTGCATGAAAGACCCCCTAAGTTTATAAATACCAGCTTAGGTTAAAATCTTCCCAAGGCACAAATCCTTTCTTTGTCCTTGGATGGTATTGCTACCACCACCAAGTGATTTAGACAAAGATTCAGGAAAAGGACCACTTGGAGTTCCTATTTTCCCAAAATATCCCTCTAAGCCCCTTCACCCCCTTTCCTGGGGAAGCTTGAAAATAATATACTAACCAACAGGTTAACAACGTGAGCACAGACCAAATCCTTTGGTTTTTAGGACACTAAAAATCAATCAGGTTCTTAAAAGAATAACTTTATTATAAAGAAAAAAGTAAAAGAATCACACCTGCAAAATCAGGATGGAAGGTAACTTTACAAGGTAGTAAAAGATTTAAAACACAGAGGACTCCCCTCTGGACTCAACTTCACAGTTACAAAAAAAACAGGAATAAAACTACCTCTTAGCATGGGGAAAATTCACAAGCTGAAGCAAAAGATAATCTAACGCATTTCCTTGCCTTTACTTAAAATTTCTGTAATTTTAGATGTATCATTCCAGGTATCTTTTTAGGAGCTGGTTTACCTGCTTGGTCTCTCTCTCTCTATTCTGAGAAGGAACAAACAAAGAGAACACAGCCGCACCCCTCCCCTGATTTGATATCTCCTTTCCTTATTGGGCCTTTTGGTCAGGTGTTAACTAGGTTAATTGAACTGATTAACCCCCTATAGGTAAGTGATTCTGTACCTCTGGCCAGGAGAGATTTTATGTTACTGCACACATAAAGGTTGTGACCCTTTCCTTTATATTTATGAAGTGGTAAATAAAATAAAATAAAATAAAATAATATTCCAAACAAGAAGCAAAGATTTCCCAACTTTATGCAAAACTGGGTCCAGAGTCATGCTTCTTCAGCAAACCCTATCCGCATTTTTATATCTCTTGGTGTGTTTCCTGTAACTTCTGGTTTTGTTGTTAACATTTTACATAGCTCAAAGTAGACAGTGTCATTAAAGGTGGGGGGAGAGAAAGAAACTGTAAAAGGAACAAATCAAGGGCAAAGCCAGAATTCAGATTTTAATGAAGCAAGCAACCTTTTCCAAAGGCAAACTCACCCCGAGTCCTTCACAAGTCTGGTTCAAACATGTACTTAATGCTTTCTTTAATATAATTACTTTCATACTGAAGTTAAACACTCAGGGCTCTGCTGTCATACAGTATATAACTCAGTTTTTTATGCTCATTATAAGCCTTGGGTAAGCTACATGGATCTACCATACATGTCCCTAAGCAAACACATTATTAGGAGCTGTCTCACTGTGTGATCATTTCTGTGTTATCTGTATTCACAGATGCATGTATGCCATGGTTATTATTTCCTGCACTGGAATAATCAGAGTTCCTATAAGGGACCCTTTCTGCCAAACACTAAGGGGCATATCAGATCCTGACTATGTGGCTGGGCTACTTTACTAGTATTGTTCCCTGACAGGGCTCAGCCATTTCTTCAGCACTGGTCCCCAAGTCACCCCAGGCGATGTAGAGGGCTCCCCAAATGATCAGGCATCCATTCATGGGCTGAAGGAGAAGGCAGTGGCAGTTCCCCACAGCCACGCAGGGAATCTATTCAGGAAGATGAGCCTGAGGAAACACCTTTCCCCTACCTAAGAGTAGGGTGGTGTGTGTATATAGCAGAGCTGGTGGTAGGAAGCCAGGAGAGAGCTAGAGAAGACAGGAGGAAAGGCATAGGACCAGCACATCTCACACCTACAGTGGATTTTCTGAGATCTGAGCAAATATCAGAGCATATGTGGGGGTTAAGGGAGTGAACACCTTGCATCTTGTACACGTGGTGTTGATGGGATCTGACCTGCTTCTAGCCCCACTGAAAATTCTTTTGGTTCCCTGTACCCACTCTCTGGGCTGTCATTTTCCAAGTACATACCATATTTTTTTTTCTGGAAGCTTCTTACCATTTGGGTTTTTCCATCCACCTCTTTCTTTGGGAGTGATTTTTATTCCACAGTCCTCTCTCCCAAAGCCTTTCTGCATTCAGTAATAAATGAGAGCAGAAGATACAGCATTCAGCATCACTTCCTGCCTTCACTGAAATTCAGCTTTCTCAAAAAGCATTCCAAATTTTGGACAACCCGTGGGGGTTGGACTAGATGACCTCCTGAGGTCTCTTTCAACCCTTATCTTCTTTGATTCTCTGACAACTGCGTACATGTTGCGAAAGGGTGTGTGAGTAACTGACACTGCCTTGTCCACAGAGACAATAGGGGACCTACCTCTACTAGTAGATAAAGGAGTCCTTCTTAAACACAGCACCTAACACAATGGGATCCTAGTTCATGATTAGAACTCCTAAGTGATACTGCACTTCAAGCACCACATGTGAAATGCCTAGCCTTTTGGAGCTGAAGGACACTATACTAGTGTGTGATGTCTCTTGAGAAACACTGACTTCTCTATACCTGGTACTCAGCGTACTTCCATTCTTTTCTTTCTGGCTTCTAGTTTCCCCACCTCCTTTTAAACAAATGCTCATTTTTCTGCTTTGCAGGCAGGTGGTTGTTGGTCTGGAAGTATGATTCTTGTTTTGTGTGTGAAGGGTCCTGGGTTCAAAGCCTGGACAAGCCCTTACTGAGGACCTGTTTCCTACCCTACTTTCATGTTTCTGGGCTGCTTTTTGTGCGAGGGATAGCTCAGTGGTTTGAGCAGTGGGCTGCTAAACCGAGGGTTGTGAGCTCAATCCTTGAGGGAGCTACTTAGGGATCAGGGCAAAAATCTGTCTGGGGATTGGTTCTGCTTTGAGCAAGGGGTTGGACTAGATCAGAGGTTCTCAAACTGGGGGTTGGGACCCCACAGAGGGTCACAAGGCTATTACATGGGAGGTGATGAGCTGCCAGCCTCCACTCCAAACCCCACTTTGTCTCTAGCATTTATAATGGTGTTAAATATATAAAAAAGTGTTTTTACTTTATCAGAGGCTTGCTATGTGAAAGGGGTCACCAGTACAAAAGTTTGAGAACTACTGGACTAGATGACCTCCTGAGGTTCCTTCCAACCCTGGTAGTCTATGATTCTCATTATCAGTGGGCAACAAAGTGAGAACATTTAGGGCCATACAATATACAGGGAGATTTCACACATTGAACCAAATCATCCCCTTAGACACTGTGACTGGATTACATATTTATTGTAATGATTTCATATTTGTATTATTAATGGGCAACCGAGTATAGGGGACATTGTCCTGGGTAATATACAGACATATAGTCAGAGACATTTAGTGCCCAAAGAGCATACAATCTAAACAGAGAAGACAGACCCAAAGTGGATGTGATGGGATATAGAATATAAGTAGAATGAACAGGGTGATGGTCTGCTGCAAACATCATGGTAGTTCTATGGTTTGTCCACTCTCTGTGCTTCTATTATATTCTATTCGGCATAAGTTGTTAAGCCCCACTCATTAACGTAGTATTTGAGCACCATCCAATAGTGCATTAAGCGATACAACTACCCTCTGTGATGTGTTTTTGTTCTATCATCTTTTCTCCATGGGGAACTCAGAAGTGATTTGATTTTCCCATCTGTATAATGGGGACTGTAATAGGGTCAGTTACCTCCCATGGACCCCATGGTGTCCAGGGGTGGCTTTGCAGCCCCCTGTCTTAATTTCTCTTTCTGCTGAAGGCCCCTTAACAAACCTACACAATCTAAATATTCAAATCATTCCCCTTCTAGGGTCCAATATATCAAAACTTGCACAGTCTTTCAACACATAATTGAAAAACGAGAGTCTTTGCCCCAGTTCAAAGTTGGGTACAGCCCCTCTTTCTGAAAGGTCTGTCTTCCCTTCAGAGTTCAAACGGTCTCCACTTTCCTTGCAAGGCCCCCAGCCTTCCTTCCCAGAGAGAGGTTCCATTCCTTTTCTCCACGCCAGAGCCAGTCTTGCTCCTTGTAGCACTCACCTGAAGCTGAAGCTGCTTCCTCAACCCAGCTTCAGCTTCTGTCCAGCCTGGTACTCCTAGCTTCCCCTAGCTGAAGGTAGGCTTCCTGTCAAGCTCCCTCCCCAGGAACTATTCCTGGAGTCTGTCCCTTCCTCCTTTATCTTCCCAGGACTGGCCTGAGTTAATCACAGGACCCATTCATTGTTATCCACTGAGAAGGTGAGCTGATCTTGTCCCAGGTGGGGCCAAGTCCCATTTCCTCTTAAAATGGCCAATCACCCTGGAATAAGGATAATGATACCTGCCCGCTTCACCTTGTATGGTTTCTTGCAACACGTGTGAACTCCTTATCTGTTCCACTATGTATTTACTATGGTATTCTGAGTACCTTTCCCAGACCAAAAGAACAACTCTGGAATAAGGATAATGATATCGGCCCACTGCGTGCTTCACCATGTATGGTTTCTTGCAACACGTGTGAACTTGTTATCTGTTCCACTATGTATTTACTATGGTATTCTGAGTACCTTTTCCAGACCAGAAGAAGAACTCTATGTTACTGGGAAAAACTTGTCACTTTCACCAACAGAACTTGGTCCACACTCATGAAGTATCTCAACACGTTTCAACAGTGTGTTAAGCAACACGACTAACATCTGTAATTTCTTGTTTGTTCTATTATCCTGTCCCCATGGGGAATTCATATGATTTTCCCATTGTCTTGAGAACTTATTTTGGGATACCTCAGATGTCCCTGGCTCTCAGTTCGTCAATCAAAATGTTTGGGGATTTTTATAACTATAAAATATTTCTCAAGAGCAGAGCTAGTTGGGAAGTTACCATTGAAAGGAATTTTCAACAAAAAAAATGCAGTTTCTCCAGAATTGAAATTTTCCATGAGAAAATTTTAATTTCTCCTTCCTCCCCACCCCCCACCCCCGTAAGGAAAATCAATACAAGCTGAACTGAGATATTTTGGTTTGTTGAATTGACCAGAAACATTTCATTTCCCTGTGGTGCTGAGTTGCCTCGGGGTGTCCTAGAAGAGATGGAAAGCTGCGTGAGATCATTAATAATCCCATGGCAATTTTAGATAGAATCAGGGTATTATCCCCAGTGACTCATTCAAATTCTAATTTAACTACTTGCATCCGACCTACTTAAATCTTCACCATGCACCATTTCACTTACCACCATACCTTCTGTCCTAAACACTGTTCAGCTTTGCTATGGTGTCTTTAAACATTTGTCACATTTCACTGCAGATACTTTGGTTGCACTTGAGCAATGGGCAGTGTTATGACATGCATAGATCCGCATCAACGTATACCATTGACTCTGTGAGAGAGCTCTGCCATAGGGCTCTGGGAACAGTCTCCCTTATTGGCTGAACAGTGCTCCACATTATGTAAAATATACCAACTTCATTGCTAGCAGGTGGCCATCCGCTCATGCTGGAAAGCACATACCCAGCTGCACTGTAGAAGTACCCTGAGTGGGAGAGACCAAGGTTCCACACTCTAAATCAGCAGAAACCCTGGAGGCCATGTGGCTTTCTGAGCATCTGTAAGAGACAAGAGGCTTCCATGTAAAGACTAATGCTTGAGCCTACCAGTTGCCTCCTACTCCAGCTCCATATCCTTCCAAATCACAGAGAGAAAATGGAGGAGCTGGGAATAGGGGAAACCATGTCTTCTGTTCCCATCACATGGGGCTTAGATGCCAGGCTCCTCTTCACTCACTCAGCAGTAGTGGATGGGTGCACCGAAGCAAAAGATCAGAATTTCTAGAGAGAATTTAAGTGGAGGAATTCTACCAAAGCAAATACTTCCTTCTAATGAGGAAACTGAGCAGTAGCACTACAATATAATAATGAAAAGAGCCCGGCGTCCATGGGTAATCATATAGCTCAAAAGAGTCAGTGCAATGAAACATTTTCAAAGCCTGGCCAATTTGCCCCAAATAATATTAGCTGGAGACAATCTGGGCTCAGAAAATATGTTGTTCCCATAGGGCATTATATGATATATTAACTTCATTTATTGGGATTTTGACTATCCCACGGAATGCCTAGTATACCCACAGCTGGAGGCAGAATACCAGATTGGACGGACAATTGCCCTCTTCTGGTAGGAAAATTCTAACATCCTTCTGTGAATCCTTGTGGACCTATCCCTGAGGACAGAGCCATCAATAGCTATTAGCCAAGATGGTCATGCTCTGGGTGTCACTAAGCCTCTGACTGCTAGAAGCTGGGACTGGATGATGAGATGGACCACTCAGTAAATTTCTCTGTTCTGTTCATTCTCTCTGACCCATCTAGCACTGGCCACTGTCAGAAGACAGGATACTGGACTAGAGGGAGCACTGGTCTGACTCACAAAGACCGTTCTTAACCCATCTACAGCATTGCCATTCTTTTGGGTAGCTTTTTATTTTAATTGGTACCCTGGGTTGTCAGTGACTGAAAATGATTTTCTGTGTAAAAGCCAAAGGAGACTTTAAATGACCTCAGAGGGCTAAGTTGTGTACTTGTAAGACCTGTTCAATGATCTCTAGGATTGCCGTTGACAGATGGAGCCTGACTGACTGAAAATCAGTGTGATCAGATGTTTTTTATGGATTATAGCAGCCTTGGCTAATTACAAAAGATTGTCTTTCTAGATCCAAGAGTTTTCAAAGCAGACACCAGGCAGATGTACGTGAGATTAATCTGCAGACTTGACAGTTTTCCCTAATTATCTGTTGTAAGGGAAGAAACTGGATCAGCTCTGAGGTACGAGCACAAATAAGTTCTATGTTGCCATCCCACATGTGCACTCTTTTTGCACCTCGTGCAGCTGCCTTGCAAGTGGCTTTTGCAGTGGTTAAAAACAAAACTTTATAAGCACCTCCTTGGCTTACTTACTTAGGGGAGACCTTCCGAAGGCAGAACCTCCACCACACAGGTCATCTCTTTACTTGGGAGATTTATGGTTGGAATCAAACAGGTTTTGTTTTTTCCTATAGCTGCATTAATCTAGTCCCTGTCCATTTCATGGCAATCAATGAAAGGATGATATTTTTGAAATGTACAATTATAGATGCTAGAAATGGAAAAGACCAATCAGATCATCCATTCTGTAGAGGCATTGTTGTCTGCTCGGACTGGAAGACAGGGACTTCTGAGTTCTTCTGGCTCTGCCACAGACTATGTCTGTTACCATGGCTCCCTTTGGGCCTCTGTTTCTCCATCTTTTGAAGGTGGAAAATACTACCTACCTACCTCACAGAGACATTTGGCCTGATCCAAACCACACTGTTGCCAGTGTGAAGAATCCCAATGGGCTTTGGATCAGGTGGATTTGTAAGGCTTAATTAATTAATGCCTCTCAATTTCTTTGAAATCCTCAGACAGAAGGCTCTGTTGAGGTGCAAAGTAGTACAACTTTCTTAAAAGCCCATCCCTCGGTGCCAGTACAGGATAGCTCCCTCCAACATATTATCTAGTGCCTTGGTCAGTCCACTTTTATCTGATTCAGATCATGGCGATCCCATGGGATATATTCCACACTCAGAAAGGTCTCACTTTCAGGATGTGGGTTTCTTTTTGGAGACTACATTTTCCTTTACTTATTTTCACCCCATTACTCATAATTATACCTCCTTGGACAATGCTAAAAAATTTCCTTTCTCCTCTTTAGAGTTTATACTTTTTCAGCATTTGGAGACAGTATCTTGCTTCCCTTCCTCCTGGTTAAGCTGTGTTGAGCCCAGCTATCTTTGGGCCAGAATCTATGTTTTGGTCTTTTAATCTCAGCACAGGAGGATGTCATTTCCTACATAGTAACAAAGAGAAAACAGTGGGGAAACATGACAGGCACTTCTCAGCTAGAAGGGAGGGAGCCAGCAACTGACCACTGCAAAATGGCCACTTTAATGCTGCAGCAGGGCGCTGCTGCTTTTAAAGAGTCAGTTACAGAAGGGCATGCTAGGAAGAAATATTCCTGTAAATGGCAATCCTGCACTGGGTTGTGTTAGCAGGAAACTGAAAGGATCAAGGGAAGGGGCTGCTCTGGTGCGGTCAGTGGTAGATTACTGCACAGGCCAACGTGACCCGTGCCCAGGTGTCAAGGTTTCTTCCCCACTCTGAACTTTAGGGTACAAATGTGGGGACCTGCATGGATACATCTAAGCTTAATTACTAGCTTAGAAATGGTACACTGCCACCATCCAGAAGTCAGTGTCTGGAGCACTTTCTGTCCCCCCAAAACTTTCCCTCCCTGGGTTGCCTTGAGGGACTTCACTAGTTCCCTGGTGAATACAGATCCAAACCCCTTGGATCTTAAAAGTAGGAGACATTAACCATCCCCACCCCTTTCCCCCACCAATCTCTGGTGAGTCCAAATCCAATCCCCTTGGATCTTAAAACAAGGAAAAATCAATCAAGTTCTTAAAAAGAAAGCTTTTAATTAAAGAAGAAAGATAAAAATCATCTCTGTAAAATCAGGATGGAAAATACTTTACAGGGTAATCAAATTCGTATGCCCAGAGCAACCCCTCTTGCTTAGGTTCAAAGTTACAGCAAACAGAGTAAAATCCTCTCAGCAAAGGGAACAATTACAAGTTGGAAAACAAAATAAACTAATCGGCCTTGCCTGGGCTGTTACTTTCAATTTGAAACATGAGAGACTGGTTGAAAGATTGGAGAGCCTGGATTGTCGTCCCTCTTAGTCCCAAGAGCGAACAACCTCCAAAACAAAGAGCACAAACAAAGACTTCTCTCCACCAAGATTTGAAAGTATCTTGTCCCCCTATTGGTCCTCTGGTCAGGTGTCAGCCAGGTTCACTGAGCTTCTTAACCCTTTACAGACATTAACCCTTAACTATCTGTTTATGACACCAGGGTTCCCGGCCAATATTTTATAAAAATATTTTATACAAACTGGAACAGCTACAACAAAAGAGATTGAGAGCTACCTGTTTTTGGGTATTCTGTAGCCTAGAGGTAAAGATGCTTGTTTAGCATGTGGTAGATTAGGGATCAAACTCCTACTTTCAGTCTAGCAGACAGAGGATTCAAACATGGGTTTCCCAAATGAATGCCCTATAAACTATCCTGAAACATATCCACTGATACTGACCTTTGCCTTATCACCAAATCATTTTTTGTTCATTTTAAACAACCCTCAGGGCCAGTTCCTCACTTTATGTCAATTAGATTCATAGACTTTAAGGTGAGAAGGGACCATTATGATTATCTAGTATGAACTCCTGCACAACGCAGGCCACAGAATCTCACCCAGCCACTCCTGTAACAAACCCCTAACCTATGTCTGAGTTATTGAATCAAATCATGGTTTAGTCCTCAAATGGTGGTTTAAAATCCCCAAATCGTGGTTTAGGTGAATTGGTGAAGGTCCTTTGACTTCAGTGGAATTCACACCAGCTGAGAATCTGGCCCCTCATGCTTTGCCCCCGATTTATCATTTTTACAACACTTCACTGTGCGAGAGTTGATGGCAATTTATGTCATTACACAAATTATACAAATTGCCATTAACCGATGTAATGTACTATAAAGAATTGGAAGCAGAGATAAAAAAAAGCATTTGAATTTTTCTTCTGCATGTTTGCATTTCTTTATACCTTAATTTATCAAGTCAGTTAATTGAAATGTATATCATTAGAAGGAAGTGCAGTGAGGTACCTTCTTCCCTCTTCTTTTTGTCTACTAAATGATCATTTCTCTCACCCCCACCAGGCCATAATTACCAAACCTTTCTTCTGTCTTAGGAGATAAGGTGAAAATGACAACCATCATTTCTATCTCTCTCCCCAGAGATTGGGCACATCACCTCTGTGTCACATTTACCTCCACTCATCCTGGCTTTAAGCTTCCGAGTTTAATGCCAAACACAAGTCCCATTAAGACCAAGAACATAGCACATTTTTGGAAGAAGAAACGGACCTTTTCTTAGGTGTTTAATCTCACTATTTTTTTTAACAGGCCTTTCCCTCCCTAGACACAAATCTGGCACACGGTGGTTAACTCCGAGGCCTTCTCTCAATTTACAAAAGGTCCAATTATTCAGTGATTTCTATTAATAATAATATATTATGAAGTATTATGATTGTAGCAAACGGAAGTGCCAGGCTATGACTGGCGCTCCTTTGTAATAAGTGCTGGACAAATACAGAACAAAAAGATGGCCTCTGCCCCAAAGAGCTTTATGGAAAACAAGAGGCAACAGCTGGACAAAGACAGATGAGAGAGCAGATGAAAACGATAGTATCAGAGGGGTAGCCGTGTTAGTCTGGATCTGTAAAAGCAGCAGAGAATCCTGTGGCACCTTATAGACTAACAGAAGTTTTGGAGCATGAGCTTTCGTGGGTGAATACCCACTTCATCAGACGCAGGTAGTGGAAATTTCCAGGGGTAGGTATATATATGCTAGCAAGCAAGCTAGAGATAACGAGGTTAGTTCAATCAGGGAGGATGGGGCCCTGTTCTAGCAGTAGAGGTGTGAAAACCAAGGGAGGAGAAACTGGTTCTGTAATTGGCAAGCCATTCACAGTCTTTGTTTAGTCCAGAGCTGATGGTGTCAAATTTGCAGATGAACTGAAGCTCAGCAGTTTCTCTTTGAAGTCTGGTCCTGAAGTTTTTTTGCTGCAGGATGGCCACCTTAAGGTCTGCTATAGTGTGGCCAGGGAGGTTGAAGTGCTCTCCTACAGGTTTTTGTATATTGCCATTCCTGATATCTGATTTGTGTCCATTTATCCTTTTCCGTAGTGACTGTCCAGTTTGGCCGATGTACATAGCAGAGGGGCATTGCTGGCATATGATGGCGTATATTACATTGGTGGACGTGCAGGTGAATGAACCAGTGATGGTATGGCTGATCTGGTTAGGTCCTATGATGGTGTCGCTGGTGTAGATATGTGGGCAGAGTTGGCATCGAGGTTTGTTGCATGGATTGGTTCCTGAGCTAGAGTTACTATGGTACGGTGTGCAGTTGCTGGTGAGAATACGTTTCAGGTTGGCAGGTTGTCTGTGGGCAAGGATTGGCCTGCCACCCAAGACCTGTGAAAATTGAAAACGATGAGGCACTATTGGCCAGCATGATAAGCAATGGTCTCAGAACACCAGCCGCCTAACCATTGTTATGTTTTTTTGTAAGCACCATGGCAAAGAAGAGTTCTAAGGACTCTGAACATGTTTTCTTTGTATTAATATTTTTGCAAATGTAGACCCCTATCTATCAAAGTCAGGAATCTGCCAGTGCAAGGCATGGGACATGAGAAAGAAAAATACTGAAAAAAAGAAAAAAGGTACAGTTGGGCCTGAGCCTGAAAGTTCTGATGTGTTCAGAGGTGAGTCTGGATTCCCCCAAAACCCAGAGTCAGGGTTCCAGGTTGGCCCGTTACTTACAGAGAGTTGGGAAGTTCACATCTACAGCTGGGCTTGAACTTCTCCAGAGTTTGAGAATATTGAGGTCTGGATCTCAAGTTCTGATTCAAGCGTCTCTCTCCAATAGACACAAGCTGCTATGACAAAATGGTATCTGTAACATACAAAGGGACTTAAATGGAGCCATAACAGTGACAAACTTTTTTTTTTAAAAAAAGTTGTGTTTCCTGCTTTACAAGCACAGGGCCAATTCTGCATTCTACACTCCAAAGTCCCATTGACGTCTCTGCTAGATTTGCTTTATGCAAAGGATGCAGAGTTGGGTTTGTAAATGTAAAAGGAACATCCTGACATGCTTGATTGTTGTGTATTTATCTATATATGCCTTTATTTTCTCTGTAATGCCCTTTTAAATGCCTATGAACAGTGCTGTCGTCAAAGACCATCTTTATCACTTCCATTCCAGTGCAGAGTTTTCAGAAGAGATGAACAAACAATATTTCTGCCACAATGCCTACAAAATCTCAGCAATGCATAAGCAGCTGGTGTTCTGTCACCATTGTTTATCAGGGTGGCCAGTACTGTCTAACTGGTTGGGTTTTTTTGGTCCTTTGTCTGACTGTCTCTGTAAACTGCTTGTCACTTTTCTTACACTTAGGCCATAGGTTCTCTGGGCTAGGGACTGTGGATTTTTTTTTTTTTTTGTACAGTGCCTTGCACAAGGAGGCTTGGTCCTCTAGGTGTTATTGCAATATAATAAAATAAATAAATAAATAAAGAATAAAGAATATATTCCCTGATGAAGACTTAACTTTTATTCATTTTCTGTTGCTCTCCGTGTCTAAAATTAAAGCTATTCTGGATGAAAATGTCTGCTTGTTCCCTGTTGGTGGAAAATACATAGCAGTTATTCACTAACAAATGCTAACTCAGATAATAATAGAAGAAATGTGAAAGATAGTGAGCAGCCTCACTGAAATCAGTAGGTGTACCTACGTGTGGAAGGCTGCAGGCCTCAGGCATTATTCTTAGAGAAAGGTGGCTACACAGTTAAATTATGCCTCACAATTCAGGTCAATATTAAAAGCCACAAAAATTGTCTCTATACGTAACATGTTACGATAATCTCACAGATTTCCATAATACTTCACGCACTGAGAAAGAAAATCAAAGAGAATGAAGGTGTCCTTTGTACTCAACTACCATTGTACACAGGCCAGGAGCTAGCTTTGAGAATCTTGTAAGGGAGCAAGTGTTTCAGAACTGTCAAACAAGAATTCATGGGCTACATCTACTGACTAGAGAGGAAGAAGGATTGTCCAATGGTTAGTGTGCTAATCTGAGGCCTAAGACATATGAGTTCAAAGCCTTGCTCTACCAGAGTGTGTTTACGCTGCAATTAGACACCCAGGGTTGGCCCATGTCAGCTGACTCAGGCTTGTGGAAATTGGGACCCTCTCATCCCCAGCCCAAGCTCAAACATCTATACCACAATTAAACAGTTCCTTAGCCTGTGACCTGCAAGCCTAAGTCATCAGGCACAGTCCAGCCGTGGGTGTATAACTGTAGTGTCGATATGACCCTGGTCATCATGCCTATATTCCTCAACTGTAAACTGGGGATAACAATATTTTGCAACCTCACAACACTGTTGTGAGGATAAGCACATTAAAGATGGTAAAGCCCTTCCAATATCATAATTATGGGGCCATATATATACCTAAAATAGATGTAAATTGACATAGTTCTATTGAAATCAATATAACACTAGTAGAATGCCTAGCTATAAGATTTATGAGGAATTAAAGGAGATCTGGAAAGGGGTGGGGAGTTTATCTAATTAACATTTCCATCGCAGCATCAGTAAACTTGAAATATTATCCTCCATTATTTTTATGTTACTATGTTGTGATTGGTGCTCATCTGAATAAAGGGGAAAAAGGAGATATAACTTAAAAAGTTATTTACATAATGCACATGGGAGCACAAAGAAGAGGGAACAATGTATGTTAATGAGCAAGGGAGCAAAAATCAGGGTCAATCTGCAACTGCAAGCACAACATTGTTTCCCTGAATGACTGGAAAATCTGATGATCTATTATGTATGCAGTTATAAAGATTCTTTATTTCTAGTTGCACTATGTTCTTCCCTTTGTTTTTCATGCAGTTTGTTACAGTTAAAGGTGCATATTGGATGTATTCATTGAATATTTAAGTTCATATAGACTACAGATGAGAAAAATCCAGGGAGACATAATCACATTCTGTAGACACTTTCAAGAGAGCAATGTAACCAAGCAAAGGAATTATTGCCAATTCCAGATGACGAGAGGACAGAGAACAATTGTCTGCAGCTAAGAAAGGACAACTTTAAGGCAGATACATTCTTAACAGAGACACCACTAGCAGAATGCACTAGCAAAATATCAAGATAAACTAATTAGAAGCAGAATCAGGCAAAATGTTTCACGTTTTGAAATTTTGAAATTTGAAAAAAAAGATAGGGAAATTGATAGAATGTTCATGAAATATTTTCCCTTTTTTTCATGCTATTTGAACCACAATTTATTAAGCTCAACCGTGTTGATTTACATAGTCGGGGACAATAATTCCTTCCACTGCAAGGATCACTGAGTGAAATCCTTTAGCCTGTGCTCTGCAGGAGATCACGTTAGATTGTCATAGTGGTTCATTGACTTCAATGCAGAAATGGCAATCTATACCATCTGAGGACATAGGCCTAAAACCTCTAGACAGTTTAAATAAACAGTGGAGTTCATAACATTATCAAGCCTCATCATTAGCCCATTAGTGAAGCTCCTTCCCTAACAATGGTTTATGTGGTCAAATCCATCCTGTCTTGTTTTTCACTCAAAAATGGCCCAGGACCTAACAGTGGGGATCAGCTTGCAAAGTGACGAGTGAAAGTAAAAGAAACTGAACACAGTGGAGCCTTCGGATTAGCAAGAGGCAACGAGGAATGAAAACTTGAACAAGGCAGGTGATCCTGTGGGTATACCACGACACTGATTCTGTATTTAGAGACCTCCTCGAGGGACTAATAAGCCCCAGAAATTCAGTCACTCCGGTGGGCTAGCTGAGCATTTCTGCCAGCTTACAGCATTTGGAACTGAACATATGGTTCCAGGTTCAACAGCTGCTCCTTTTTCTCCAAATTAGCACAGTTGTTTGGGAGGTACTCATAATAAATCGGATGAGAAAACAGAAATGAAACAGAGGGTGGGGGGAGAGGGGAAGGGAGGATGAAAATACTGACTCTAAAATGTGTGTGAATTTCTGTTACTGACAAACGCTGAGCAGACAGCCCTGGGGGATGAAGTGTACTCTTCTTTACCTTCAACATGTCCATTGCATAGATTATGGCAATGAAAGCTTCCTTTAACTGCCCAACCAGAGTGGCTCTGTCCTGCACTAGCGTGACCCTTCTCAGCATGAAATGGTGGGTCACTCCTTGGATTCTTTCCTATGATTGTCAAAGATTGTGTCTCTTAGCATCAATTTTGGAGGTACTTTTAGAGATGTGGGCACTGGGACCCAGCCTGAGACATGTAAGATCATTTTACATAGGCCAATGAAAATCAGATGATTTCACTGTCTTACTTACTGCGCTATTGGCTAGGGGTGGACTTGACTAGAGATAAAAGGTTCACTGTCCCACTACCAATTCCCTTAGCCATTCCAAGTTAAGTTGTGAAAGAAACTTACACAGAGGTACATTTACAGTGACCTGATGTGTGCTGGCCACTTTTCAGTACAGGTAGAAAGCAGTGCCTTAGTCCTAAGAAAAGAAACACCAAAACTCCATTCAAGCCCTGCTGACACTTGTCCAGGTTGGCTTGCTCAAGGGCAGGAAGAGACAAGTGGGTAGGGGGTCACTGTACTCCTGCCAGGACCCTTTGACTTCTGCAGCAGTAAAGGACTCCCTGCCCCCTGCCTTGGAGAGAAGAAGGTTTGCCAGCAGAACTGACCATAGCAGAGGCACAGAAAAGGGGTTCAGTGAAGGTGGGATGGCCCTAGGCACCACTTGCCTGGCTCTTCTTAGAGACACAACTGCCACCTCCCCTCCTGGCCCTGCCCAAGACAGCAATGTGATGTGGCCCCATGGCCAGGGAACCACTTCCTGCACAGGTGTGCCCACATCCCCACCCCATGCCTCTGCTGGCATTCCAGTGCTGAGGACTGGGATGGGAGAGATGGGGCACTACCTTCTCTGGGGAAGGAAGCTCTGGGACATATCAGTCCAGGTCCCCAGTGCCAGGTCAGGGCGTGGCTTGGAAAGTGCATTGAGTGACACCGTGCAGCCCCACCTTCATTCCATGTGGAAAGCCCCAGCATCTGGGCTGTATCCCCTTTCCCTGCTGGGGGCTCAGGGAAGTGCTGGGACCTCTCCTCCCAGCCCACAGCACCAGAACACCAGCAGGGGCTTCAGGCATCCTGGCTCATTACCTCCTGGTTGTAGGGCCACCTGGTGCTGCTATCTTGGGCATGGCTGAGGGGAAAGGTGGCAGCTGCTGAGTTTCTGTTCTGAGTTGACTAAGCAGGGGCCTGGGCCTCCCGCATCCATTCCCCTCTTCATTGAGCCCATGCCAGAAGTACCGAAACACTATTCCAACTCTCATAAAAAGGTGCCAGAACACCTTTCCCTAGTGTTCTAGCCAGGGCCGGCTCTAGCCATTTCGCCACCCTAAGCATGATGGCACGGGGCAGGGGGCGCTCTGCCACTCACTGGTCCCGCGGCTCCGGTGGACCTCCCGCAGGCCTGCCTGCGGACGCTCCACTGGAGCCGTGGGACCAGCACACGCCTGCGAGAGGTCCACCGGAGCCACTTGCTGCCCTCCTGGCAACCAGCAGAGAGCCCCCTGCGGCATGCCGGCCCAAGCATGCACTTGGCACGCTGGAGCCGGCCCTGGTTCTAGCACCACTTGAGAACTAGTAGAAAGACAATATTCCTGCGCTGAAGAGTTTACAATGCAGTTTTAGAAATGATGGGACAGATCCACAGCTGGTGCTCTCAGGACTTCAGTGGTTCTGGGCCAGTTTACACCAAGGGAGGATCTGAGTGGATGTGGCATGTCAGAGGAGAAACAAACAATAGGGAGTGGATGTAGTGAGAATTACAGCAATAAGATCACACAATTATTCAGTGTAGGCATCTGCCAAGCTTCTTGGTTTAGCTACAAGGATTATTTTTAAAAGCTAATTATTGCAGCAATACATAGAGCTACCCCATCGTGCCAGGCACTGCACAACCACAGAGCAAGAGACAGTCCTTTCCTACCCCCAAGGTATTTACAATCTAAATAAGCAAATCGGACAAAAACAAATGAAAGGAGAAGGGACGTGCCCAAGAAGAGAACACAGTGCATAGATTCTTCGTAATTCTTCAGCCTGGTTCTCATCCACTACAGCACAGAGGCTCATCTCAGACTGTGTGCCATAAAATAGTGGGTCTTAAAAAGGAAAATGAAGGATGAGGCCTGTGGCTGGCACACCAAAATTGAGTAGGCATCTGCTAGACAGACAAACCATGGTTGGCATCATTGCAAGAATAGAGGGGGCAACATAAGCAAGCTAGGTTGGCTGTGCACTCAAGGCAGAGTGAAGCAGGGATCAAGTTATGCTAGAACACCCTTGTACACTGTTCCATCACTTTTTAATGGCATTCCAGTACTACCACTTGCAAGAGAAGTGTATTCCAATTAGGACTGGACTGGACTGGTGTGATGTCAGGCTTTCAAGGTGAGATAATGTTCAAATCAGTTGTGATAGCCCAAAGCCAACACTCCACATTCAAACCTTTGGGGGAGTTCTGCTCTAGATCCAATCTTTACAGCTCTGGCCAATCTCTAGAAACTCAGCCACATCCACCCAGAAGTATTCACCGTGGAATTGGTAGCTGATGAGAGCTCAAGAATGAGGCGCTCCTGACTGATCATTCTGCCTTTACTTATCAGATATAGAAATGGGTAAAGGGGAGACATCTTTATCTCACGCTTAGAAAAGCAAGGAAAGACTCAGGAGTTTTTATAAAGTTCTGCCTCAGCTCAGCTAACCTGGCTGATTTGTATTTATTCATTTATTTTGGTCCAGATACAGCAGTTTGCAAACAAAGGAAAGACTCTCCCAAAGAAGTGTATCTCAGTTAATCTATGCACTATGGATCAAAAGCAGGATACTTAAGATAGAGAAGTGGCAGAAATCATATGGGTTTTTCTGTTTTCTTTGTTAGATGGGCTTTGAAGCTCCTTTGAAAATTTACTTGGTTTTTCTTCTTAAGGTGATCACGCATGTGAAAGACTGAATATTCAAGCTTGTACTAAATACCCTGGGGCCTAACAAAAGAGAGTCAGTGCTAATTTGTAGACTGGCTCTTTCATACACAAAAGCAGTCTGAGATATACTCACTTGTACAGCACTTGTTAAGTATCAAATAGGAACAAGGGTTTTTTTGGTGTTTTTTTACTCTTTGGAAGCTTATTTGGACTTTGAAAACACAATGGCTTAAAACACCAGCCTAATCTGTCTCTTGTACTTGTTTGTATATAAACCAATATAAATCTTTCCTTTAGTGCAGGATGAATGTCAGAGATTTCTGGTACTTCTGGGTTTTGGACTGGTTGGCAGTCCTATGAGAAGAGTCTTTTTAGCTGCACTTCCACTGATACAAAAATAACCACAAAAACAAAACAACAACATCCTCCCCCCAAACACACACACACTCCCTATATTCTGGGATTTAGGTGGCTTTACCATGAATTCAGAAAACAATCAAAAAAAACCTAAAAGTAGTGCCTGCTCCTCACCCCTGAGCCAGGAAGTAACCATCCATGGGAAAAGAGAACTAGATAAATTCATGAAGGTTAAGTCCATTAATGGCTATTAGCCAGGATGGGTAAGGAATGGTGTCCCTAGCCTCTGTTTGTCAGAGGGTGGAGATGGATGGCAGGAGAGAGATCACTTGATCATTATTTGTTAGGTTCACTGTCTCTGAGACACCTGGCATTAGTCACTGTTGGCAAACAGGATGCTGGGCTGGATGGACCTTTGGTCTGACCCAATATGGCCATTCTTATGTTCTTAAAATCAAGATTAAACAATTCCCTCTCCCTACACAATTATCAACCCTCATTGAACTGCTGCCATCCTCAAAATCCTTGGTAAATGAATATGCTCTGCAAGCAGCTGTGAAAAGCAACCATGCTGGGCTATTTCAGACCAAAGGTGAGTGAAAGATCATATTGGGGATCTACGCCTCAACAGCCTACACCAATCACAATTGTGGTGGCATCATAAAGGGATAAATGGTCTTGTTGTCAAACACACATCCCAGAAACTTAGAAAATGTCAGTTCTGGTTTTATCTGTGACATATTTTTCCTGTGTGACCTGGAGCAAATAATTTAAATGTCTGTGTCTCAATTACCATTGTGCAGATTAGGGATAACAGTGTTTCCTTTCTTCCACTTTTTGTTGGTCTTTGTGCATTCAGACTGTAAATTCTGTGGGGTGGGGCCCATCTCTTACTACGCGTATGTACAGCACCTAGGACAATTACTCTCTGATCTTGGTTAGAACTTCTCAATGGCAACACAATATAAATAATACCAAAAACAATCTCTCAAATAGGCAGTCAACAGGATGACTAGCAGCAGAAAGCATTATTCTCAATAGTAAGAGGTTGAAGGAGCCGACACTAAGTGAGTATAAAAGTTTGGCTTAGACAAAAGTTTTCCCTTCTATTCTTCATCTGGGAGAGCACACAGCTGATCTGCTCAATGCTTAGATGTAATGAAGCTCTGAGGTTAAACCTAAGGGCCATCCTTAGGCTGATAACATCGTAGTAGGCAGGTGCACTGCTAGAGATATAGACAGGGAAAAAATATATGAACTTGTTTAGAGAGGAAAAAAATCAAGGTGAATTTAGAACGGAATGAGTCCTCAGCTCTGGCTGTGTTCACCTTGCCACGCGACCTTACCATTACCTTAAAATATGTAATTATTAATACTTCCATGGCGATGAATCAAAAGTGCTGCATTTGACTGGCACAGGATAGTAAGTCCTTTGAAAGTCATTATACTAAACACAAAAAGATTTTGCATAATCCCTCCAAATGTCAATCCCATCAATAATTGTTAAATATTTCTTCTATGGGGACAAGTTAATTTAAAGCACTTTTGATGTTTAATGCCACTCACGACCGTGTCTGAAAATTAACCCTCTGTATTTCCCTCCCCCATAACCCAGCACTTTCCGTATAATGTTCCAAGGGTGGTTGGACATTTTCAACACATCCCTATTAAATAAGAAATCAAGGGCAGCTTTAGGAGGTTTGAAGGATGAAAAGCTCCATCAAACTTCTAAGCCGATCTGCAGGAAACAAGCAACTGGAGATATTTTCTATTCAAACCTATCTACAGACCTGACACATTAAAATTCCTCCTTTGTTGCGACTATTGCCCTACAAGCACAATGAATTCCATTGAAAAGCATTGACTTACTGGGCAAACTGATATTCCCTTCCTGCTAGAGGGGTGGAGTTTTATGAGGCCAGCTTTGTAACTACACTCATGATCATCAGGGCAAATCTCAAAGGGACATACCCTCTTTGCAGATAATAGAATCATAAAAATGTAGGATGAAGGGACCTCAAGAAGGCCTCTAGTCCAGCCCCCTGTGCTGAGGCAGGACCAAGAAAACTTTCAATATCCCTGACAGGTATTTGTCTAACCCAGTGGTTCCCAAACTTGTTCCGCCACTTGTGCAGGGAAAGCACCTGGCAGGGAACTGCTCGAAGCGGCGGCCAGTATGTCCCTAGGCCTGCACCACTTCCAGCAGCTCCCATTGGACTGGAACAGTGAACCGCGGCCACTGGGAGCCGCGATCGGCCAAATCTGTGGACACGGCAGGTAAACAAACTGGCCCGGTCCGTCAGGGGCTTTCCCTGCACAAGCAGCAGAATAACTTTGGGAACCACTGGTCTAACCTCTTCTTACAAACTTAAAATAACAGGAATGCCATAATCTCCCTTGGAAGCCTATTCCAGTGTTTAACTATTCGTATAGTTAGATAGCTTTCCCTAATATCTAACCTAAATCTCCTTTGCTGCAGATTAACCTCACTACTTCTTGTCCTGCCTTCAGTGGACATGGAGAACAATTGATCACCATCCCCTTTATTTCAGCTCTTAACATCGCTGAAGACTGTTATCAAATCCCTCCTCAATCTTCTTTTCTCAAGACTAAACATGCCCAGGTGATTTAACTTTTCCTCAGATGTCAGGTTTTCTAAACCTCTTCTTTTTATTGCTCTCCTCTGGACTCACTCTAATTTGCCCACCTCTTTCCTAAAGTGCAGTGCCCAGACATGGACACAGCGCTCCAGCTGAGGCCTCACCAGTGCCAAGTGGTGCAGGACAATAACTTCCTGTGTCTTACATATAACACTCCTGGTAATACATCCCAGGATTATATTAGCTCTTTTTGTAACTGCATCACTCTTTGGCTCATATTCACTTTGTGATCCACTATAGTCCCCAGATTCTTTTCATCAGTACCACCACCTAGCCAGTAATTCCCCATTTTGTAGACATGTATTTGATTTTTTCCATCATTATTGAATTTCATCTGGCTGATTTCAGACCATTTCTCCAATTTGTTTTGAATTCTAATTCAGTCTGCCAAAGTGCTTGCAAACCCTCCCTGCTTGGTTTCATCTGCAAAATTTATAAGCACATTCTCGACTCCATTATCCAAGTCCTTAGTGAAAATATTTATTAGTATCGGATCCAGAATAGACTCTGTCGGACCCCAAAGGACCACTGATAGCTACTATTTGAATATCACTTTCCCCACACTTCCCTAGTTTGCTTATAAGAATGTCATGTGGGACTGTGTCAAAAGCCTTACTAAAATCAAGATATATCATGACTTACAACTTCCTTCCTATACATAAGGCCAGTAACCCTGTCAAAGAAGGAGTTTAGATTGCTTTGTGTGACAGGCAGCACTTACGAGTGGTACCACATAGTGGTTAGAATCCTGGGTCACAATTCTCTCCCATCTTTAGCGTCCCCTGCCAGTGGTTGCTCTGGCGCAGTGGTGATCTCCCATTCTGGTAGATAGTGACTAAGCCTGCTAGCCACCCCTTTCAGGAGCAGGCAGGGGAATAGAGTCCAGAAAAGTATGTATATGTTCAATGTCCCCTACACAAGACTTTTCAGCCCATGTCCAGGCTTCTGTGGGACACACATCCTTGCCTCAGGGCTTATCATGTCTCATGGAGGAAGGGGTTTGTGTCCCTTTGCAGGAGGTGGGGTGGTAGAGGAGCCCAGGCCTTCCTTCTCCATCAAGCTCCTATCCAGGGCCCTCCAAGTTACCAATCACCCTAGAGAGTTTCAAGGTTGCCTCCCTGAAATACTTCCTACCACTTATTCTCCCACTCCAGGGCATAGCCAAAAGCCGTGCAAATAATCTACAAGAAGATGGAGTGAAGGGTTCCTTATTCCTTGGGAAAGGCTGCTCTTTTCTCTAAGGCCTGGGGTAGCTGCAACTTGCTGACCTCTCTCCTGTAGCCAGGACTCCAGCTGCAGCTCCCAAGATAGGTTTCTCCTCCTCTCCTGTCTGCCCCTCTTCTGAGCTGCCCCTCTTTTAAGCTTCTCCTCCAGCTGGAGAAGGCTCTGCAGGTGTGGCAGGGCCCAGAACTGCTCTTTAACCCATCGTTGGCTGTACCCTACCATAGCTTGATAAGCTTTGTTCTTGACAAATCGATGTTGACTATTCTTTGTAACTATTATCCTCTGGGTACTTACATGTTGATTATTCAGTAATTTGTTCCAGTATATTTCCAGGTATCAAAGTTAGGCTGACTGGTCAAGAATTCCCCAGGTTCTCTTTATTCCTAAAATTGCTTTCAGTCTTCAGGTATGCAAACAATTCGTCCCTCTTTGTCAGAATCAAGTCTACAATGGCTGTTTCCTGCTTAATTCCTCCACCATCTGAAACAAAAAGTTGCCCCCAATATATTCAAAGAGTGCATTGAACATTTTGTGTTTTGCTATATTACTTTGCAACAGATGTCTGGACAGTTAAAGTCTCCCATTACTTTCAGCTCTTGTGTTTTGAATATTTGTTATTTGTTCTGGAATTGCCTCATCTACCTCCTGTTCCTGATCTGGTAGAGTATAGAGGACCCCTACCAGGACATCCTACTGATCCTTAATCCCTTTTATCTTCACCCAGAAACTTTCAACTGGTTTGTATCTCGCCTCCTTCTGTACCTCAGATAAGTGTATATGTTCCTAATGCATAATACAACATCACCTCCCTTTTCCTGCCTGGTATTCCTGAATAAGCTATAACTCTTTATGCCAATATTCCATCATGAAGACATAGACTCATAGATGTTAAGGCCCATTGGAACCTTCATGGTCATCTAGTCTGACCACTTGCCCACTGCAGGCTGCAGAACCTCTCCCGCCCACTCCTATGATAGACCCATAACTAGGGTCCTATCAAATTCATGGTCCATTTTGATCAGTTTCACAGTCATAGAATTTTAAAAAATCATTAAATTCATGATTTCAGCTATTTAAATCTAAAATTTCATGGTGTTGTAATCATATGGGTCCTGACCCAAAAAGGAATTGTGTGTGTGGGGGGAGGAGGTCGCAAGGTTACTGTAAGAGGAGTTATGGTACTTCTACCCTTACTTCTGCATTGCTGTGGTGGTGGAGAGCAGCAGCTGCTGGCTGGGAGCCCAGCTCTGAAGGCAGAGTTGCTGCCAGCAGTAGCACAGAAGGATGGTATGGTATAGTATTGCCACCCTTGCTTCTGTACTGCAGGTGGCAGGGCACTTCCTTCAGAGATGGGTGCCTGCTAACAGCCACCACTCTGGCCACTCAGCTCTAAAGGCAGTGCAGAAGTAAGGGTGGCAGTATTATGACCCCACTACAATAACCTTGTGACCCCCCTGCAAATCCCCTTTGGGTCAGGACCTCCAATTTGAGAAACGCTAGTCTCCCTCATGAAATCTGTATCTTATAGGGTAAAAGCACACAAAAGATCAGATTTCACAGTGGGAGACCAGATGTCACTGTCCATGATGCATTTTTCCTGGCTGTGAATTTGGTAGGGCCCTATCCATAACCTTTCACTGAGTTACTGAAGTCCTCAAATCGTGATTTAAAGACTTCAAGTTATAAAGCATCCACAATTTGCTCTAGTTCAAACCTGCAAGTTACCCATGTTTGCAGAGGAAGGCAAAAAAACCAAAACAGGGTCTCTGCCAATCTGATCTGGTAGAAAAGCCCTTCCCAACCCCAAATATGACAGTCAGATTCTGAGCACATAGGTGAGACCCACCTGCCAGATACTTAGGAGAGAATTTTCTATAGAAACTCAGAATCATCCATATTTAGTGTCCCATCTCTAGCCCTTGGAGATATTTGCAAATAGTAGACTTGGATGAGCTATATCTCATTGTAGGTAACTTCATCGTACCATTCCCTCTATAAATGTATCAAGCTCAGTCTTGAAACAGGCTAGGTTTTTTGCTGCCACTGCTCCCATTGGAAGGCTGTTCCAGAATTTCACACCCCTGATGTGTAGAAATGTCATCTAATTTCAATCCTACCCTAAGCTAGTCTCCTCCCCACAAAGCAAGTGGTTCTTAGTCCTTGGTGCTGTTGTAGTCTTCTCTTGTTGGCTAGTAGCCTCCATCCTGGACATCTCCATGTGCATCTTTTTGATGAAGTCCTCATGCTTCCAGATGCTAACACAGGTGAGCAATCTCCTTCTTCAGCTCTCTTATCTGCCTCACAAGGACTCCACCAACAGACGCCTTTCACACCAGGTGGTTCCCTCTGCTGGCTTTTTTTCAGTGGGGACATGAAGATTGCATTCCCAACAAATCAAGACCACGGCTGGAGTGGAAGCCTCTAAGGTCAGGATGGGGCCCCATAAGTGCGAGCAAAAGAAAAGCTAGCACTGGTGTTGGCAACATGCTATTTTTATCCCAGTGAGGGTTCTTCCTTGTTGAGTACCTGCAAATGAAGAAGGTATACAAAAACAAACAAACAAACAAAAGAAAAACCAACTACCCTACCTTCCTGCCTTCCTCCTCTGGCCTATTCCCTTAGGCTCCCAACTGCCATCGGCTCATTAGCCATGTGATGGAGCACAGCCTGATCAATTTCTAGCTAAGAACTTATGGTGATCTAGCTGGATGTCCAGTCTATGTCCATCATTGGCAATCTTATCACCACCAGTGCTTTTGGCAACCATGTGATCACCAACTGTGTAGCAGCATTCCTTGGTAAATGCTTCAGAATTTATTGGTCTTCCATCCTCATAATATGTTCATACCCAGAAAGCTGACAAAACTGAACCAGTGCTGATGGAGATGGTTTCCAAGTTTGGCTTCAAATATTCTGATTGTCGATCTTGTCCTGCCACTTAATATAGAGCAGATAACAAAGTCGACGAGAAGTGAAAGCATCAAGCTACATCTGTACTTCACCTTACTAAATCAATGGGAATAGGGAGAACTTTTGAGGAGTTAGAGCCTGAGATTGTACGACAGTCACCATCTTGACTGACGAGTCAAGAACTGAGCCAGTAACCTCCAGAGCTAAGCACACGAGCTGCTAAAACTTGAGCTAAACAGCCAGGTTCTCAGGCTGAGAAATGCAAAAGGTTCACATGTTCTGTGGTGTGGATATAGAGGGAAACACATAACACACATGCACCATTAAAATAAATGAAAGTTTTGCCATTAACTTTAGTGCGAGTGAGAATGGGTTCTTAGGGCCAGATTTTCAGAAGAACTCAGCTGAGCACTCTTGAGAATCTAACCCTTATTTAGGTACCTAAATGGGATCTGAGCTTTTTGCAAAACATGATCCCAAATTAAACAATTGAAAATCTAGCCCTTAGGGAAGCCATGGGAATTTTGAAAGTGACATGACATTAATCTTTGCCATGAATACCTCCACCTTCCCTGCAAGCTCCACTCAAGCCCACTCTGTTCAGTGTCCCCTTACCTTATATTTATCTGCATATTAAGCTAATCGCCTCACAATAAAACCACAAAACAAGACAACAGCACATTTGTGGCACTAACATAATGTTTGCAAACCATCATTCTGTCAGCTCTGCTTCGATATTACAGCCTTTCCTCCCTGCCCTCTGTCTGTCTTGTCTATTTACATCATAAAATCATCAGGACAGGTTCCATCTCTCATTCTATATTTTTAAAGTGCCTAGCACAATATGGGCCTAATTTTGCTTAGAGTCTTGAAGGGATACCATTGTGTATGTGTGTGTGTGAAATACCACAGGAAAAACTAGACCCCGAACCTCTCATTTTTCAGGGAAAATGTTCTGTTATTGAGTTCACGGAGAAAATACTGGCTGAAGCCAAACAAGTATGTGGCATAACTAATGAGAGGTGAACCTCCAAACATATTCCGAGTTTCATTGAGATCTACAGATCAGGATAATCATTGTAATTCTCAGATACGTCTGCATGAGCAAAATCTAACTAGGACTTTTGCTCCCTAATGAGAGACCTACTTCAACTTCGTTTCAGTCGAGTTAACAGAGTGGCCAGAAGCTATCAGTCAGAGCAAATCAGACACTATAGACATAAAAAAGTCCAGACAGAACCTCAGCCCCTGCAGCAGCCCTAAAAAAGCTAACAGGGGAAGACAGTAGGAATTTGAGTTATAATTAATAAAAGTGCTTGGCAGCAGGTCTGTAAAATCTTTGGGAATGTAGTCTGGATTCTCTGTGACAAAACAAAAGACTTAAAGTGATCATCTCATCTGAGCAGTACCTTATTTTTGTAACAGTCTAGTAAATTATATGTTGAGTAAAGAGTATATATTATTTATGGGTGTAGAAATTCATATTGGCTTCCATCTCCAATGTCCCTGGGCAAATTTTGTGAGTAAGGTAAATTAATTATTCATCTACAAAATAGGACAGAACCCTCCTGCTTGTAAACAACCCTGTCCTCCTCCTTCCAATTCCCCTATTATAAAAATAACCAAAAGCCTGGCCATGCAAATGGGTCTTATACTGCACTGAGCTGTTTTCCAAATGACTCAAGCAGATTCCACAGATGTGTCCCTTCCATTGAGAATGCCCTACACCTTAGTTCCTCAGGCAGTCCTCAGGCTGCACCCATCACCCAGCAGCTTGCTGGTGCCAGTAGAAAGATGGACTGGTGGACCCTAGCTCATCAGCGGCACCACCCACAAAAATTCTAATTGGAAGAGCTATCTGGCCTCTCTGATTGGTTCAGAGTCACTATTTCAGTCAGAAGGAGGCACAGGAAGTTGTCTGAGCAACTAAGTGGATCCTTGCTGTGCTGCTACCTTGGTTCCTGCATCCCTGCCCTATATCCCTGCTTTGTTCCAGATCTGTGCCTTGTTTCTGGTTCTTGCCCTCCACCCTTGTTCAAGTTCCTTACTTCCATTCCTCACTCCTGACACTAGCTCTGGCTCCTGAGTCCTGTGCTGGCCAGTAGAACTAAACAGCACTGCGCTGACCACTAGATCTGACCTCCTACATTGCATCCATAACACTATGGACAGAATACATCACAGAAATGCTGCATGCTTTATATATATACAAAATAATGTTTAGTTTCAGAAAACTAGTTGGGTCAGGAAACTGGTCATGGTCTATATAGTTTTTCACCTCTAGGCTATCTGTTCAAATCCAGAGCATTAGTTAGCAAAAGTCTTAATTCATAGATTCCAGGGCCAGAAGGGACCATTCTGATCATCTAGTTTGACCTCCCGTATAATGCAGGCCATGGAACTTCCTCAAAGTTATTCCTTAAAAAACCCTGTTTAAATTACTTTCATTTTAGATTGAGGGAAAGACTAAATCAAGAAAGAATAAAACTAAAGTCTTTAGGAGAAAGCACAGTGTGTCTTCTGTAACTCTGCCTCACAAAATGGAGTTGGTTCTGCAGCAAAGTAGAC
Organism: Chelonoidis abingdonii; assembly: GCF_003597395.2. Taxonomy (NCBI): domain Eukaryota; kingdom Metazoa; phylum Chordata; order Testudines; family Testudinidae; genus Chelonoidis; species Chelonoidis abingdonii. Next base: position 9,811,591 of record NC_133774.1, read on the forward strand.
TTCTTTGGAAATTTAAAGGTGCTGTTTACAAAAACAAACAAACAAAAAAATAGCAGTCATGACAGTCACACAGCTGCTGACACCACAGAAATCAGCATTGTGAGTGAATCAATAAATCTTGGCCCCTGGGGCAAGTTATGAGAAGGAAGGCAATCACTTAAACAGCTAGCCTCCAGGCCATGTATCGCTTAATACATTACAACATAAGGTATAAAGCAATGGAGAATCACTCCCTATGGGAGTTACAATGCCGCAGGTGAGATCAGCATTGAGCCATAATTTAGTAACCCTTGAACCCCCTTTGAGACGCAGATAAGTATCACTGTACCCATTTTAAGATGTGCACACTAGGCAGAAAGAGATTAATTAACTTGCCAAGGTCACATAGTGAGTCAGTGGCAGAACCAAGGAGATAACTCAGGATTATTGATATGATGTCTGCCGTTCTCGAGATCAGACTGTATTAGTTCAAAGTAAGGAAGCCCATGACTCAACAGAATGAGATTTCATGTAAATTTTTGTAGCTTTGGCATGCTCATTGCACTAGGCAGAAAATCCGGTTGCTACAGATGCCGTTTAGTGTGACATTATTGTCAATGTACGAAAAGTGTATTAAAAACAAGTAATCGCCTTTTGGCAATATTAAATTGTGAAATTCTGCTCAATTAAAGAACCTATCAAAGCCTCAACCACAAATTCTTAAACACAAATGGAATGTTTTCTAAATGAAACTTCCAGCGATAAGGCAATCTAAGCCATTCAGACGAATATATTGAGCTGGATTTTCAAATTCTGAGCAGTTTCCTCTTATATATTTTTTTCATAGCCCTACTGCAAATTGAACATGGTGTTCATCCTGGTGAGGGCAAGAATTTGTTTTAAGACATTTGATCCAGCTTCAAATGTATAGATTAAACATACCTTGGTGGAACCAACTCATTATTTATTAAGTAAATTTAGTGATGATGAAAGGTTCCATGAAGTCTCCTAACCACAGCTCATATGGCAGCAATTTTAGACTATCTCATAAATATACCTTATGCTAATGTGTCCTATTTCTGTTTTGGAGGGGCCTCTAATAGGGATAAGAATGAGTCCTTGGCTTTTCTGCTTAAACAGTTAGTGCCTAATATTATGGGATAGGGTTGCTATTAGGAACAGGAGTGAGGCCACCTGCTCATTTAATAGATTCATAGATTTCAAGGCCAGAAGGAACCATGATGATCATCTAGTCTGACTTCCTGTAGAACACAGGCCATAGATTTCAAGAAGCGATTCTTGTATCTAGTGCTGATGGCTAATTCACATAGGTCCTCATATGGGCTATTTAACATCACATAGGTTACCCAAGAGCCATCAGATTGGAAAGACAGTCATTCATTACTTACCTGGGCTGTATTTGAATTAGTGATACCTTAGGATTTCTGTCTAGTAATGCGAGTCCCCAGCTGTTCAGGGGTGAAGCTGTTCCTAGAATAGCTTGAAAGAAGGAAGCAGGGACAGCTTCTCTTCTCTCCTCTCCCTTACATGAATGTTTCTTAAGTAACTATACTGAAGTCAATGGAGTTATACCAGTGTAAAGCAGATGTATGTGAGTTAGAATCAGGGACCTGGGGGGAGGGGGGGGGAGAAAAGGGGGCAGAACTAGATAGCCAAGAAAATTCTCATTGAATATGTCATTCTCAAGAAGACTCTAATATCCATAGAAATGCACTGTACACTTTGCTCTCTTGTATTTTGCAACCATTTAGTGAAGTTCCATTTTCTGTGAAACTCAATCAACTCTCCAGCTTTTCTGTTTGAACCTTTTCTTTTCCCCATTAGTCTGCTAATAATTGTTACTTTCCTGGCATCCCTGTTCTGCTGGTTTATTATGCATTCCTCAGCATTGTGAAAAATGAAAAGTGGAAAAAAATCACATGCTTTTCAGCTGACTTAACACTGTGTAAAGTGCTGAAATTATTAATTGAACATCTTGATTATAAATTAGGTGGAAATAATGTTGAAGAAGCAGCCCCTAGCCATATAGGTTTATTATTAGGTCTGTGCACTGAATGATTTTAATTTCATTCTGGTGGTGGTAAATATAGTTATTATGAGAGAATGTGAACTCATGGATTTTGGCTGAATGTCAGCTGCATCAAGTAGGAGATTTCATCCACAATTTTAAATGGTATGTCCTAAAACACGGCCTCGGTTATCTTAGGCCCCTTTCTTCCAAGAATAGCTTAATAATGGTTTTAGGTAGAAGGGAACAATTATTCCCTCCTCGGGGGGGCTTTACTCATGTATGTATGTATTTATTTATTTATTATTACAGTAGCACGTCCCTGGACCAGCCCCTCCCATTGCAGTAGTCACTGTGCAATTACAGAATAAGCTGTATGTATGCAGTGCCTGCAGACATCCTCTGTGAAATCACATTACCACAATAAATACTGGGTGGGATTTGATAGCATCTTTTGCATGAGGTCAGATTATATAACTACAGAGGTTCTTTCTAGCCTTAAAATCTATGGGTGAACTGCCGGTTCAATTAAGTCAAAGGGAATTTTGCCATTGACTTCAAAAGGGTCATGAGTTCACGCTCTGAGTCATTCCAGCCAGAATCACACAATTAAGTAATCTTCTCTTTCCTATCCCATCTCACCAATCTTACGCTCTTTTAGGTTGTAACATTTTTAGGGCACTGAACATCCTTTATTATCTGTTTGTACAGTGCTTAGCACAAGAGGGCCTTAACCCGACTAAGCCTTTTAAGCACTACTGTAATATAAATGTTAAATTATTATTATTAATATTATTATAAATTAGCTATTTTGATGGGCTCAGTGCCAAGGAGCTGCATTTTGACAAATCTTCCATCTCACAACAATTCAGCGTTCCAAGAGAATCACATTCATCTTAACAAGCAAAATTAAATTGAAAAAACAAAGGCCCATCTCATTTGAGGGTGTCACGGCTGAATCCCCACTCTGGCACTTCGAGTGCAGAAGGTGGGGGCCCGCAAGGATTCTAAAAATTAATTCTGGCCACTCCAGGCTTGTATTACACTCCCAAGGTTACACCTTTTCTCTGACCTTGGCTTGGTAAACGCTGCCACCACCCAAATGCAAAAAAAAAACACCCTTGAACCCAGGAAGGAGCATTTGGGAATTCCTTCCTGTGGGGTACTCTCAAGGCATTTCAGCCCCCTCAGGGGAAGAGCTGAGAAAGAAAACAAAGGAAATTACCTGTTGCCATGAGCTAATCAAACAATATGCACTAGCCGCTTAGGACACCAAAAATCCAAACCCTATTCTTTAAAAAGGTAAATTTTATTAAAAACAAAAAGGAAGAAAATACATCTGGAATTTAGGCTTCTGCTAGATTTTAAAGGAGCAATTCCAAAATGTAAGCACCCTAAATAACTTTCTTGGAGGTTCAGCTTAAAGGTTACGAGCAAACCAAAGCATCTGGACTTAGCACAGAGGAGAGCCATAAGCCAAAATAAAGAAATAAACCTGATGACGTCTATCTAAACATTCCCTGTCCCAATGATTCCTTCTACGTATGGAATATAATTTTTCATACCTGGTTCACAGCATTTCTGCTTATAGCATTGTTGTGCTGTGTCCCTGCAACCCAGAGAGAATAACAGACAACAAAGGGAATTTTTTCCCCCCAATTTAAAAAAGTTCTAGTCCTCCCATTGGCTCTTTTGGTCAGGTGTCCACTGCCCCCCACTCTTTTTTTTGTACCTAGACTTTTTAACCCTTTACAGGTAAAGCAAGCAGAAAACAGGTACCAAGAGGGATTTTACAGCTAACTGTCTGGGTGGGTGTCCATAAAAGGGAGCCATCCCCCACTAATTCATTTATCACAGAGGGCATATATAGGTCCATCTTTGATTGGATGGATGGGGGCTCTTGAGCATTAAGGGAAAGGTTTGCTTGAGAAGTTATGGGCTCAGCTCTGTCCTGGGCTGAAGTAAGGTCTCAAATCTCAGCAGCTTCAGAATTCTAATGGGAGCTTCTGCATTTCAAGTTTCACAAACCTCATTTTCTCTCTATTTTCTTGCTCTCCTTTTAACTATAAGCTGTTTCCCTTCCTCAACAAAGCAAGAAACCCACTGGCTGGCCGTAATCCTAGGCCCTAACCAGGTGATCTATTTAGAATTCCTAGCTGCTCCGGTTCGACTGTGAGCTGTCGAGACTCAATCTGGAAGTGGCAGACACCCCCCCCCCCCCCCCCACAGACACATCCCAGTAGGTACACAAGTCACTGGGAGATGAGGACTTCCAAAACCTTTGTGAGAGATTCTCAGCAGCTCTCAGGATTATACCTTGTACATCTATTCCTTTCCCAGACATAGCAAGAGATGAGAACAACTAAAAGCCCTGGGGCCCTATCAAGTCTTTTTCTGCAGAAACAGAATACAGAGAAAGCAGATATATATACAGAGAGAGGAAAACAAACTACACACAATCTTCACTCCTGAAGGCCTTTCTCCAGTCCTGCTTGAAGCAACGAAAGCCATGTTGCATAAAATGTCCATACTGCTTTAGTTTTAACTATCAGTAAAACAGCAGCAAGTATGGTTGAAGAAACACTTACTATTAAATTAGCATTAGTTGGCACAGAACCCATTATAGGGAGTTTATAGGGACTCAGAGACAAGTACAAGAGGATAATAAAGGACATTCAATAAGGGACCTTGAACTAAATGAGCAAGACAACCCAGAATAACCTGTGCTAAGTAGAATGACCTCTATACAGCAAGCTATGATTGCTGTGTGCTACTGGCAAACTTATCTATTTATCTATAGTACCATTATGAAACCTTATTATGAGCTGAGTTAAAACCTTATTCAAAGACTTGAGTGAATGAGTCCCCTGATGAAGAGCTCCGTGTACCCTTGAAAGCTTGTCTCTTTCACCTATAGAAGTTTGTACAATAAAATATATTACCTCCCCCTTCTTGCCTCCTCCATTTAAGACAGTCAAGGGCCCACAACTTAAACAGACCCTAATAGCCAGGGCCGGTGCAACCATTTAGGCGAACTAGGTGGTTGCCTAGGGTGCCAAGATTTGGGGGCACCAAAAAGTGGCGCCCCCCAAAAATTTTTTAAATGGTTGCAGCCGCTGCTGCTGGAGGGGCTGAGCTGCCAGCGGCAGCAGCTGCCTGCAGCCGGCAGCCCAAGGTGTCGGAGGGACACGAGTGGGCGGCGGAGGGGCCCCGGGGTCCACGCGCCGCGCTGCAGCCTGGCTGCACAGGGCGCCCCCCGCCCGAGGCGTCAGCGAGCCCCGCCGAGCGGCAGCCAGGGCGTCCCCCCCCGGGTCAGCGCGCCCAACCGGAGAGTCCACCGCCTAACGACCGGGCACCCAGGGCGCCCCCACGGGGCAACCGGCGCCGCCAGGGGTCCACGCGGACGCGCACGCGGGCGCCCGGCAGCCGCGGGGCCCCCCCCACACGGGGTCAGGGCACCCCTCCCCCCCCGTCAGGGAGCCGCCCAGGGCCGGCGCTTTCCCTGGGGCGCCAGCATTGGTGGGGGTCGGCATTTTGCCGGGGGGCAGCAGGCGGCTCCGGTGGAGCTGCCGCAGTCGTATCTGCGGATGGTCTGCCGGTCCCGCGGCTCCGGTGGACCTGCCGCAGGCATGCCTGCGGCAGCTCTGCCAGAGCCGCGAGACCCACGCCCGGGGCAGCGAAATGGTCCGGCGCCTAGGGCTCCAGAAACCCTAGCGCTGGTCCTGCTAATAGCCTGCCCAGAAACTAGCACCAGGTGAGCAGAGGGTTCAGCTGGGTATTATGACGAGGTAGGTGTGCTGCGGGGGAAGAAAGCATACAGAAAGGAGAGAGGGAGAGAGCAAAAGAGAGAGAGAGCGAGCATGAAGGAGCAGCTGAAGAGCAGGTGGCTGACACTGGAAGAAACCTGGGGCGAGGTTTTTGGGTGAGGGATGCAGACTGTAAAGAGTGATCTCAATGCTGTGAGCAAAAGAAGCTGTTTCCTGCCATTTGAGTCCCTCTCCATTCAGACTCAGAGGACTTTGTACATTCTTTTTAAATAAACAAAACTACATCAAAGAAAATATCAGACACCATCAATTTCTACTCCTAACTGGAACTTACTCAGGGCCCTGACATTTGATTAGCTGCTCAGGTTGAAAGGGGGCACCAGTACTTATTTGGCCCCCAGCACTGCAGTTTGAGCCAAATCTTTAATGTATTTATGCTCTCAACACCCCTGTGAGGTAGGGATGTGCTATTATCCCCATTGTACAGAGAAGGAACTGAGGGTCAAAGAGGCTAAGTGACTTGCCCAAAGTCAAAAAGGAAACCTGCAGCGAAGCAGGGAAAGTTTTTCATATGTAAAGGGATCCCACTGTAAAGGGAGCAGATCAGTGCTGAGTGCTTTTGAAAATCCCACCTCTCTGCTCCAACTGAGTACCATGCCAAGGTCCCTGCTTGCCAACAGCACTGACCTCAGTGCTGTCACTTGTTCACTGGTGGCACAGAGTGGATTGGTGAGGAGGCAGTCCGTGTTCTTGCTAGTATCCAATCTGATGGTGCTGGCGGATGCTGCATCACATCCTGTCCTTGTCATAAACTGACTGTCGAATCAGAAAGTACATTCATTGGACCATTGCAGCCTCCACTGCTGTCTTGACATTCCTTTACATGCTGGCCTGTCCTGGCTGAGGATGGGTTTGCTGAAGTACTTGTGGAGAGCACCGTACTCTTAAACTGTGTCTGACATCTTAAAGTTACACTGTCCTAGGGCCTTTTCTGAATACACCTTAGGGCATGGGAGTTTGTAGCACAGTGCTCTTTATCTGGGCCAGGGCCTCATCTGGTGATATAAATCAGCATAACTCCATAGCAGCCCAGTGGTGATTTACACCAATGGAAGATTTTTTCTTTCAGGGCACATAAAGGTTGGGAACTGCTGGTGAGCTGTGCATCATGCACTGCAAGCCACAATGGAGCAGCGCAATAGCAGAATACCAAGAATGAGGGTTTACTGAGACCTGCTTTGTTGGTCTCAGACATCCTTATCTAAAGTTATGCTTGGGAAAATTCCATTTTTATTTTATTACAATTTTAGCAGATAATATCAATGTTAATTTTTAAGCCTTTGTTCTCTTTTTATCATGTTAAAATTTCACTGTTCCGGGAAATAATAATGTCCCAGACAATAATTATTTAATGATAATAAATGTTGAAATTCAAAACTTTACAGCTTTATGAGCGTTCAAAACACAAATTGTCAACTGTACATCAAAATATACAAAGTAAATGTCCTTACATCAACCTCTAAGTTCTCAAGCAGCGTTTTTTCTTACATTTCCCGTCTTGTAAATTTCAATCATTATCGATGGAAATATTTTGTCATCTGTTTGTGCACCTGTGGTGAAACTGATACTTACGAACATATATTGATAAAAGTCCCATCCTTCCAAGCCCATTTAAAGTGCCTTCTGACTTTTCAACCCTTTGTGTTCCTTTCTGAATACAGACCCAATGTTGCAACCTTAAATGAGCTCCTCCAGTGTTTTGGAACATAGGAATTTCCACAACAGATCAGACCTGTGGTCCATCTAGGTATCAGTAACAGATGCTTCAGAGGAAGAAGTAAAAATCCTTGGGATTTTAGCACAGGTTACAAAATAATCTGCCTGAAGGGAAAGTTTCCACCAGTAGTTAGCGATTGTTGTGATACTCTCCTTAGGGAACCCCAGAACCATCAGCCAATGTGTTATCCCTCTGCCTTAACAAGAGTGATCTTTGCTGGAGATTACACTCGATGTCAGCTCCCTGCCACAGCAGTTGGTCTGCTTTCAGCAACCAGCTCCTGAAGAGTCTGCCAGTCTTAACCTTGCTTTATTCATATCAGTGAACTCCAGTTCCAGATTTCCACAGACATCTGAGTAGCATCCATTTTGTCTCATTAGACACTCGCAGAAATTATTAAGTTTGCTGCCTCCAGAAAGACAATGCACACACCATATCATAAGCTTCTTTCCTAAATCTGGACCTTAGCGTCCAAAATGTGGGTGCCTAGCATGAACCTCCTAGTTCATCACTATCATAAGCCTAACTCCCAAATCTGGACCTTAGCGTCCAAAATGTGGGTGCCTAGCATGAACCTCCAAGCTTAATTACCAGCTTGGATCTTATCTCGCTGCCACCAGACAGGAATTGTAGCGCCTGCCTCGCTCTGGTCCCCCAAACTTTCGTTGGAGGGACCCCAAGACTCAGAAACTCTGAGTCTCACCACAAGGAAATAACCCACTCCCCTTCCCCCTCTCTCCCCACCCAGTACTTTCCTCTCTGGGCTAAACTGAGCAGTACTGATGCAATCTTTTTACATCACAATACAAGAAGCAGGTTCCTCTCTTCCACAAAGAGACAAACCCAAAGACAGAAACAGAAAAAGATCTATCTCTCTCCCCCCGTAGCTTCTTGCACCGCCCTGGGGACACTAGGAGAGTTAAACATAGATGAGCAGCTTCCCCCCGCCCTGTCTTCTTTCTCCCACCAATTCCGTGGTGCTGCAGAGCTATCACCCTCCGTAGATCTAACACAAAGAGAATTCCCTCCCCTTCGTTCCTTAGCCCTATACAGAGAAAAAAACCTCAAAACACAAGTCTTAAACAAAAAAACTTATAATAAAAAAGAAAGAAAAAGACATGAACATAATCTCTGTATCAAGTGGACCATACAGGGCTACTTACTTATAAAGAAAATATATGAAAACAGTCTGATTAATAAATATCAATTTTGAAACATTCCACAAAACACACACATGTAAATACAACCAAAACAACATAAAAGCCTATATTGTTTTTCTACCTGTACTTACAATTTGGAAACAGAAGATTAGAAGATAGAAAAAACCTTCTCATAGCTGAGAGACAGACAAAAAATTCCCTCCCTGACTTTGAAAAATCCAGTTTTTTGATTGGTCCTCTGGTCAGGTGTTTGGTTCCCTTTGTTAACCCTTTACAGGTAAAAGAAACATTAATCCTTAACTATCTATTTATGACACACTAGCCTGTTAAATTAGCTGAGGACTCATTCTATACTTCAGTCTAATCACACTGAGACATAGGTGCTGGAACTAGGGGTACTGGAGGTGCTGCCACACCCTCTGGCTTGAAGTGATTTCCATACTATCCAGGGTTTACAGTTTGGTTCATTGGCTCTCAGCATGCCCACTATAAAAATTGTTCCAGCGCCCCTGCACTGAGTTGGTTAATAGTAAAACTGAGAATAAATTAACAAAAAACAGAAACTTAAGTGATACTAAGCAGAGATGACACAAATAGAAAATGGTTGCAAACAAAACGAAATAATATATGCTTTTTTTTGTATGTCATTACTAGCACAATGGAGTCCTGGTCCATGTAGATGTGACTGCAATGATAAATAAATGAATACATACATACAGTGTCTATGATATAATTTTAGCAAGCTATAAACTCCTCCCGAACAGCTTTCCTATTTACATCAAGCCACCAGCATATTCAGCCTTTCTAGCAAGAGGATTCAATGATCACAGAATCAGAGTGTGTTGTCGTCTCTGTCCCCTAAGTCATGAATAACTAAGGAGTTCCCGCCTCATCTTTTTAAACTCCAGTAAACCTTTGAAATGTATCCCTTGAAAAGTGAACTAAGAGAAAGCTTCTTTGCTTGCTGGGGTGTAGATACCATGCTCTCTTCCTCATCTTTTGCTTAATTTACTTTTTCGATTGGCTTCATCACTTTGTTTACCTTAGATATAAATGTACTTTCAATGTCTCTGGCCTCATCTTTCTCAATTTACATTGGAATCACAGGCAAACAGATGAGACAACATTCCTCTGTCATCAACAAACATGTTGACAATTCTATTCAGATTGCTTGGACTAAGCATATTTTAGCAACGTATTTCCAGCACATATACGTGTGCTCTTTACCCACATCACACAAAAAAAGTAATGATCAGAGTCCTGCCAGTTTTTACATGATTTCTTACAAGACACAGGCGTAATATTCTGATAAAAGTGTACTGGGGGTATGCCCTTTGCCAGCTGGCATAAAGGAGCTGTTAGTTTAACAGTTGGTTTATAACACAACACATGAGGGTTTATTTCTCTTCCAAAAATCTTCTTTGTTTGACTGTTTAATATTTGTTATTATAACTCTGGATATTCCCACTATCCACATAAATATCAAAGTCCTTTTCTGATCCATTAAGCTCTTCTCCTCAGAGACATTTTTTTTTTGTGGTAAACAGTTCTGCATGTAGTGCCACCAAAGAACCAGCCGCAGTTGTATATCTACTTCATTTCCATGCTTTATAAAGCTCATTTTAACACCAAACTTGTAATTTCAAAGTTAACATATATTGTAGCAGAGCTGTGCAAAATGTTCAAAAGCAAACTCCAAACAATGCATGGGCCTTAGATTTTGTTACAACTCAGAATGTTGCACTGTCAAATGAAATGTATGAACATTTTCAACAAACCCAAGTCCTGGTTACATATGAAAATGGGATAATTTAGGGTTTTGCATCAAAATCATACCTTTGCAAGTTTCATAGAGTTGAATGAACTCAAAGCAAGGTGAAACTGCAGTTCAGTTAGACATGATGATCCAGAACCCTGTATCTGGGACCAGATTTTAGTTCCCTTCTCTAACCAAACTCTAATTGGCTGAAGCCAAACATCAAATCCCAATAGCCTCACACTTTGGGAAATAGGTAGGACTGATCAGTTTTGCTATTGTTTATGGTTACTTATTTTCACTTTCTGCTCTTATGCACGACCAAATTCCTCTAGCAGTCTGTTTTTCCACACCACAGGGGAATATTTGTACATTTTTACTGGATAATTATTACTACTGTTACTAATAATAATAATAAAAAAATTAAATGTTTTCTATATATTATTTTTCAAGATTTATTTTTATGAAACTGGAATTATGGACCCAACCTACTTGTCAATATCTCTTTCACTGCTTAAAAAAAGAGAGAGAGAGAGAGAGAAAAAAGATTTTTTTTCTACATTTTTTAAAGCCTACATTTGCCAGTTTCCCTTAACTCTCATGCAGAGATATAAACCAGAATTTACAGGGATTCACTCTTCAGAGATGATTTCTGACCTCAGAAAACTCTCTGATTCCCATAAACAACAGCTCAGTGTAAATCAACATGCTGTGTGTCTTTTTTTATTTATAGCAGTGAACTGTTTTGTGGAAACCAGCCAATGATCCTCAAAGAAAGTCGCCTGGAGGCTTCATGGCAACTGAGACTCTGCTTAGAAACTGACTTCAAGTAGAGCAACCTGGTTGAAATATCTTCTCCTCAGTTTCAACACGCTTTTTATTTTCTAATTGAAAGTCGAAGCATTGCATTAGAGCAAAAAAAGGACTGTCAGTTCACTTCCAGGGCCCCATGACACCACACATACCTGCCTTCCTGTATTTACCAAAGAGTTAATTTTGAATTGTGGGGGAAATGTATAGGTGGAACTGCTCTAAAAATGTTCTAAAGTAAAGTAATCCCTCAGAGCTGCCTTTGTCAGAAGTTAAATCCTTCTTGTACATTCTTGGACTGGGATTCAGCTTCATTTTGTTGGTTGGATGCAGCTTGACTTAATTGTTGAGAGGATTACAGAATAAACCAGAATTATATAGCTAAGGTCAAACAAGGCTTTTTTTTTTTTTTTAAATAAACTTCTCATAAGTTTGCTGAAAGTTTGTGACCCCCTGCGGTAGCTGGATCCCAAAAGGATTCTTTACATTTTCTGTAAGACTTCATGCTGGACAAATTAAATACAGAGCAGTAAAACACCCAGTGAATGATAGACAAGCATACAAAGCATTTCACTGCAGACTGAGCGTTTTGGTCTACACTACAGTGTTTGGTCGGCTTAACTACCATTGCTCGGTTGTGAAAAATTCCATGCCCTCTGTGATGTAATTAAGAAGACCTAAGCTCTGGTGGATGCACTGCTAGGTCGATGGAAAAATTCATCCATCAACCTTAGCTACCCCCTCTCAAAGAGGTGGATTTATTAAAGTGATGGAAGAATCCCTGCAGTAATTGTCTACACTCCTCCACTACAGTGGTGCAGCTGTAGTGCTGCCACTGTAGCATTTCTAGAGCAGACAGACCCTCACTTTAGAAGAGAGATATAACCTTGAAATGTTGGTGCATTCTCCAAACCACCAGCCAAACTGAGTCAAAAAGTCTAGGCTCTGTCAGAAAAGGGAGGGAAACTAATTCCATATCTGAGGACCAGCTCTCTCTTTCATATAAAGAAGGATGAGGACTAGTAAGTACCACCAATTAGGGGAGCTGCTGAGGTATTGCACTAGGAGAGAGGTTTTTTTTTCAGAAACCAAACAATTAAGGTCTTAAATTCCACCCAGGAAAACAACTAACTGCCAGTGTAGACTTTGGAGGGCCAGTATCATCTGTGTGAGGCACTGTTGGTAAGCATGCAGCCAGGTTTTTTATTTGTCTAAGGTGACTTTAAGCTGCAGCATTAGAGTTCATTGAAAAAGTCTCCTCTTGAGGTGACAAAGGTGTAGATGAAGTGCCTAGGGAGGTAGTGGAATCTGCATCATTGGAGATTTCTAAGAGCAGGTTAGACAAACACCTGTCAGGGATGATCTAGATAATGCTTAGTCCTGCCATGAGTGCAGGGGACTGAACTAGGTGACCTCTCAAAGTCCCTTTCAGTCCAATGATTCTGATTCTATGATGAGGGTACCAAGGTCAAGATCCATCTCAACCAAGTATAGATAACAGAATGTGGTCTTGCCAACAGCTACCTCCTAGACATCCTGGAGCCAACAATGATCTTCCAACCCAAGAAACAAATGGCTGATGCACTCTTTCAATCAAGGGCTTTGACATGGCCTGGGTGTGGATGATATAACCTGAAAACACTGCACCCATGAGACTTTTTTTATAATGCTGTTGTAACAAGCTCAGGTGTTGTGTGTCTCATAGCTGGTTTAGAACAAAAATAACAGCCTATTGTTGGCACTGGCTAATGGAGCTGCTCTTTTAGCTCAGGTGATAGAGGTCTATGCTCTAGTGCTGAAGATACTGGATTCAAATCCTGCTAATGGTCTGTGGCCATATCAACTTTCTTAGCCACTTTTTGTAGCAAGTGAAAAATATTTTCTTCTATATAACTATTTTTAACTATTTTTATATAAAATGCCTGCAATGTACAAGAGATCAGACTAGATGATCATGATGGTCCATTTTGGCCTTAAAGTGTATGAATCTATGAAGCTTCTTCAAATAATAAATGCATTTATTTATCAGGCTGCAGTATCAGAGAGATATAGTCTTAATGGACTTACTTAGTACCAGGAATTATTACTGAAAGCTTATATAATTTATTTTGGGTGTGATTTTTTTTTTTATCAAACCACCTGATTAAAAGTTCTTTCTTTTGTAAACTGCTTAATGAGCACTATCCCTAGATGAGTCAAGCATTTTCAAGGAGAGCTCAGAGATGTTCAGAGACAACAGCATTTCAGACACTGTAACCTAGTGGATAGATGGATACAGTACTGGACTCGGACTCAAAAGACCTGATTTTATTCCTGGCTCTGCCACTGCCTTGCTGAGTTACCTTGAGCAAGTCATTTCTCCTCTCTGTCTCAGTATCCCAATCTGTAAAATAGGGATAGTCACACTGACCTCCTTTGTAAAGCATTGAGATCTATGCACAAAAAGCACTATAGTAAAGCACTTTAGATCAGCTGTTTGCCAAACATATTGGGTCATATACCAGCTTCTTAAAAAGAGTAGTGAACATTAAGTTCAGGTACCACCAATGGTACATGTCCCATAGTTTGGCAACCTCTGATTTAGACATCATGTGCCTAAATCATTTCTGGGTTACTCTGGTATAACTCTGTTGATTTCAATGGCATTACATCAGTGTAAAACTGAAGTAGTGGAGTAACAAGCCTTAACAATTATCCTGCTGAACACGTGTAGAATATTTTTTTTTCTTCACAGTCATGTACTCAAGAGTTAGGAAATGCTAGAAGGCTTTCTGTGCAACTTTAAATGAATCCATCTGAGAAAGACATCCTGGAAACTTTCAGCCCAAATGGTACAAAAATGGGCTAAGTTATAAGCAACTGGAAAAAAAAAGGTCTTAAAATGAAAAGTGTCAGGCAACCTTAACTAGACGCTGTGATACAAGCTTTTCCTGTACTATGGCTCTGGAGTCTTGGAATCCTGCCTGTCCTTTAAGGGATCTCCTGCTCTGAGGGATGAATTCTATGGAAGAACATTGAGTTCCTGAAAGACACACACAAATATACACATTGCCCACTTTGCCAAACAGGCAGGGGCGAAAGTAACTTAAAGGACTTACCAGTATGCCAGAGTCCTGGGCAGGGGGGTGGGGCCTCAACCGGAAGGGGTGGGGCCTGAACCAGAAGGGGTGGAGCCTTTAAATTCCCAGCTGCTGCTACTGCAGCAGAGCCCTGAGCCCTTTAAATCACTGCCAGAGCCCCACTGCCAGAGCTTCAAGGTAGCAGTGGCAGCTGGAGGCTTCAGAGGTGATTTAAAGGGACCGGAGCTCCTGCTGTAGTAGTGGCAACTGAGAGCCCCGGGCTCTTTAAATCACCACTGGAGTCCCGGGCTGCCGCCGCTATACCAGGGCTCCAGCAGCAGGGCTTGGGAGGCGATTTAAAGGGCCTGGGGCTCCAGCCTGGGTCTTCGGGTAGTACTCATAGAAGATCCCAGGGATTCTCCAGGTTTCTTTAAAAGTGAAATGGGAAACTAAAAGCTAAAATCAGCCCAAATATCTCCTTACAGATATAATGACTGGAGAATAATATTAATACAGAGAGGTGGATCTTTTTGAACAAAAGGGCAGGATATTGGGCTGTATAAGAAGCTCGATCATCCATACAGGGTTTTGATAGCCTGTATTTAGAGTGACATGATATTCACAGGAAAAGCAGAGTAATTGCTCATTTCAGTTGCCTACACCCTGTATTCTCAGTGGAACACTCTCAGGAGAAAGTTAACAAGAGAGGGAAAGGGAGACAACATCGATAAAAAAACATTATGCACCTGACTGCAGGGAAATAAACCCCCTTCTTAAGCAGTGGGAAAAACTGTTGAGCCAAGCATCTGCTAATGCCATTCTCCAGGGCACGAGCTGTAATTCCAAGCAGATCTGGAGAGGACCAGCAAGGGTGAGCAGATTATCCTTGAAATATAGCTACACTCTGCTTGCTTGTCACTGGTCTACCATGCTGACCAATACTCATAATCACAGTACACAATGAAGCCATAATCACTTAGAGAGACAAATCCCTCCAGGCTGACAGGTGGTCAGACAATAAACCACATGCAGAGTAACAAAGCCTGGTGTGGTGGATAAAGCACAGGGCTAGAATCAGGCAATTTAGGTTCTAGCCAGGTGGCCTCGAGCTATTCACTGAACCTCTCAGTGACCCATCTGCCACATGAGCATAACAATACAGAACCAGCTTCCCAGTGGTATTATGAAGCTGATAAGGTACATCCTCACTTGGTGTCCATCAGTGTAGCTCTGCTGAGTTTAATGGAACTACAGCAGCAGACAATTTGACCCACAGACGTGTAAAGAACTTCAGGATTCTCAGAGGGAAATCTCTAATGAAAGTATGTGATATTATTGTTATAGAAAATGGTATTGATATGGATATTTATGACATCTTGCAATCATGATGCCTGCTATCAAGGACCTCCAGAGCCTTTATGACGTGAGCTAAAGAGACAGCTTTTCCTAGCAGGAGCTGTGACACACTCACATCCTTTGTGGATCAGTCACCTGGTTTTTCGGGTGCAGTGGGGGACACAGCTAACATACACTAACTAGTTGATTACACAGCCACAGCCTGCATCATCAACACATCTTTTCACATAAAGCAGCATACTTTTGTGTCACATTTCATTATGCCCATGTAAGATTTTGGGGGGAGAGAGCATAACTTTTCTTTCCTGTCACCCTTCATATTTTTATTTACATGGCCAAAAAAATCCCATTGAGAGATGCCAAATTAACAGCCCAAGAATCAAAGTCCTCTAAAAATAAGCACTGCCAGTTGGCAAGGAGTAGGCGGGTAGAGAGCTGAGCAATAGCTTGTCCATTTGTCATTACCTTGTTCTCTCTCCTGCTTATTTGAATATCTCCTGTACCTGTTGCATCCTTGGATAACCCCAAATGTTAGATCTTTGGGGCTTCTAAGACATGCTGGTTCATGAGAAGCCTTTTTCCTTATGAAGTGCGCCAAGGAATGAGATATTTTGAGAACTCTTGGGATAAGATATTCTTTCCCACTTCTTGTCTTAAACTGTTGAGAAGTGCTTCTCTCTTGAGCTTCTGATTCTGTGAAGGATATAAACCTATGCTTAGCTTTAGGCCTTGTCTACACTATGCATGAAAGTCGATCTAAGTTACCCAATGTGAGTTACGTTAATAACATAACTCAAGTCGACGTACTTAGATCTACTTACCATGGGGTCCACACTACACGATGTCAACTGGAGACGCTCTCCCATCAACTCCCCTTACTCTTCTTCATCCGATGGAGTACAAGAGTAACGGGAGAGTGATTGGCGGTCGATTTAGTGGCCGATCCATTGATTGCCACAGCATTGATCCTCTGGTAAGTGTAGACAAGCCCTTAGATACATGCTTAAGTCCCACTGAAGTGAATGGGACTTAAGTACATGTTCTACATTTAAGCACATGTTTGAGTGCTTTGCTGAATCTGGGCTGTTACCAGCTGCCATGTGCCATGGCAGAGGAGGCATTTGCTCTCTACTTACAGCTTGTAAATCACTTTGGGATCTTTTGGGATGATTAGCACTGTAAAAAATACCGTATTGGCCCAGAGTGACATAGTATATGTAACCACCATCTTTACGACAAATAGCCAGCAAAATAATGCAGGTCACAGCAATGTCTTCAGCTAGCAACATTATTTGCTACATTTCGAGTGCCAGGGTGGATCCAGTCCAGGCCAGGAAGCATGAACTGGCATAGAAGGAATGACAGACATTAGGCATAAGTACTTTTTATATTAAGCCTTTGGCAAGTTACTTGTTGGAAAAATCTGTTCCCATGAATACAATCCAAAATCTGCAAGTTGTGCTATCAAGGCATATGATAACTTCTGCTATCCGGGGATATGTTAATTTGCGCCATCCTGGGATATGCCAAATCATTGCCAGGGTAACAGTTCATTCCAGATGCCAGTCAAGGTCCCTTTCAATAGCCTTAGCGCATTTTGGAATGTGAGTCATTTTGATGTGACTGTAGAACAAAGTGTACTTTCTCCACCAGAAATTGTGAAAATCACTTTTGAGTGAAAAATGGGTAATTTCCTACAATTTCCCCACTTAAATGTGGTTTGCAATTATGCACTTACGGATCTCTTTTTTTTCTGTGTCTACGTGACAGAAAAACATTTCTTCCTTCACTGGTACGTATATTCCAGAATGGGAACTGAAAACAAACAAAGAAAATTAAGTTGAAAATGATAGAACCAGAAACTTGATTCCCTAAAGACAGAAATTGTGTGTAATAATTTATGTAAAAGGCAACTAGATACCACAGCAGCAGTTCATTAGTGATAGAGAGAGACACCACAAAAGGATTGGAGTGAGACAGGTGATCAGCCTCCATATCCAGACATGGTTTCAAAGAGAAATTTTGAAATTAACTGAATGACATATTCACTGAATAGTATTTGACCAGCTGTAGTAGCTAATATGTTTGAGAGTGATCAGTTTGCATATGTCTACAGACTCATGCTCATAGATATGGAGGGAATGTATTTTCTAATGAAAAACCATTCTATTGTTAAAAAAGCAAGCAACTGTTCAATTTTTTTTTAAAATGAGAATTTAGTGAACACATCAACAGTGTGAAGAACACATTAATAATGAATTCCACCTTGGGGCAGGTCACTTGATACAGTATTGATAACATTATTTTGTGTACAGAGTACGAAATCCAGTTCACAGGTTAGGAAGAGAAGTGAATTTAGCCAGGGCAAAGCACCCAAATAAAGCAGACGCAGCTTTGGAGAAGAATAAATGAAAGAATGCAAGTCTGTCAGTTAAAGCCATGTGAGGAGGATGTAACATTAACCATTACAGGTAATTGACCACCAAAACAGTTTACCAAGGGACTGATGGATTCTCTATTCCATGAAGTTTTTATATCAAGATGGGATGGCTTTCAAAAAGATCTGCTGTAGTTCCACCCCATGCTATCTAAGGTGCTCCTTTGCCCCTCCAGAAGAGTATCTCAGCCCCTCACAACCTTTCATTGATTTAACCCACTATACCCCATTGAGGTAGGGCAGTGATTCTAGCCCCGTTTTATAGAGGAGGAACTCAGGCCAAATAACTTGCCTGTGGTCAGTTAGGAAGTGCACAGATTTGAACATAAGCTTACCAGCTTTGAGTCTATCACCGGTGCAGGAATCACTGGGTGAAATATTATGCCCTGTGTTCTGCAGATGGTCAGAAGATGTTTTAATGGTCCCTTTTGGCCTTCATATCCACAAATCTGAATCAATCTATGAAAACACAGTATGGGCTGACTCTGTACACAGTGTAGGCCAGGGGTCGGCAACCTTTCAGAAGTGGTGTGCCGAGTCTTCATTTATTCACTCTAATTTAAGGTTTTGCGTGCCAGTCATACATTTTAACCTTTTTCAGAAGCTCTCTTTCTATAAGTCTATAATATATATACTAAACTATTGTTGTATGTAAAGTAAATAAAGTAATTTAAAAATGTTTAAGAAGTTTCATTTAAAATTAAATTAAAATGCAGAGTCCCCCGGACTGGTGGCCAGGACCTGGGCAGCGTGAGGGCCACTGAAAATCAGCTCGCGTGCCGCTTTTGGCACATGTGCCATAGGTTACCTACCCCTGGTGTAGGCCTCCCTCTCTTGAGTAATCCCATTAGGTTAAAAAAAGCTAGTCATATGATAAGAGCTATTCATGTCAATAAAGATTTGCCAAATCTGCCCCATTGTGCATGTTCTTGCTTCCTGTGTTTTCTCAGCAGTAAGTACGGAACTCTCTGGCATCTCTTTGGAAAACAGAAATCATTATGAGACACAGTATGGGAGAAAAGTGCTTAATAAGGCACAGTGCAGCACACCACACCGATCCATTTTCTTCTTACTTGAAAGAATGACTGAATGCACAAATAACTGAATTTTCATTTTGTAGTTTGAGCATTTTATTTTCCATTTTTCTGAAGATGCCTCCCTAAACAAAATGAATACTGGAAAAGAGAATTCAGTGTGGCCAAGGACAGGTGCAAAAGTCAGCAAACTGAACCCCCATCCTTTCTCATGCTACCATTTTGTACTGGCACTTGCACCAAGGAGTAAAGATTTCTATTGAAATTTGGATCCCGGGGCCATTGTAACTGAGAGCAGAAACTCTCTATTTGGGTGGAAAGAAAAGAGCAAGATTAATCACTCAAAACCAAGTTGTTTTAAAAGGATTTACCTGTGTTGAAGCTGCTCAGAATTTCATGCAGTTGGAAGCAGTCCTGGCAGGGGATTTATGGGCAGAATGTATGTGAAGAAGTCAATGATTCATGACCAAAGCAATGTATTACCATCCATCTTAGACACTTATGTGACTTCCATCATTGTAGTATCTCAGACTCTTTAACAGAATTAGCCTCCCAAATCCCCTGGAGCAGGGAAGGGTAGTTATCCCTGTTTCACAGATGAAGAACTCAGCACTTGAGTGACTTGCCTACCAAATTCTTCAGCAGAGCAGGAATTTCAACCTGGGCCTTGCAAGTCCCAGCTTAAGGCAGTAAGCTGTTGACCTTCTTTCACTGCACCTCATTCCCCTGCTACTCTACTATTCAGAGCATCTTACAGCCTACACAAAAACATGTAAAAATAAATTGGAGCAATATCCACAAAAGGAAACTCCTTTTACACCAGCACACTCTAGTCCTTTCCTTTCCAACTCCATCTACTCATAGCCCATTCAATATCGGGAATATAGGTAGAGATTGCAGCATTCTTGAATATTGATTCACCTCCTTAGATAATAACATGGAGATTCCCATTACAAAGAGAGTATAGACTGGGGCTGTATTGTCTTACTTCATTGTGATCCAATGTGTTTCCACACCCTCCAGGTCACTCTTGCTTTGGCCTAACCCATAACTGCCACCAAGGTCCCAGTCAGAGATGAACTCATAATGCCTGGTTTATAAAGCCAGGGCTCTACTCCCTGATCTATGGAGCCAGGCAGACTATAGTTGCTGCCCAAGCCTAGGTAAGGGATGCTGTGCCTGCCATCATCCCACACTCAAAGCAGCAGGCTGGTTGATGATGTCCCAAGAAATCCTTCTTCCACTAGGCCTAGCTTGGGGCACATGGCTGAATGGTTAAGGTGGTGGACTTAAATTCCAATAGATATGTGTCTATGTGGGTTCAATTCCCACTTCTGGTAAGATGCTGCTCTCCTATCTGGTAGTGCTAAGCAGCTGGCTTTTATTCCTTGGCCATGGCATAGCTGCTATCAGGAAAGCTCCCTCCAGCTGCCCACAGCTGGGCAAGGCAAATAAGTCTGCAAAGTTACCCCTGTGGCAAGGCTCCAGCAAGATTTAAACTCAAGACCCCTGCTTTACAAAACCAAAAACCCAACATCAAGCTAACCATCATCATTCTTAGAAGAGCACAGTTCATACCAGAAGTTGCTGATTTTATTCCTGGGGGAGATCTGAGCCTCTGTGCATGTGCAGACTTTATGTCCCCTGCAGAATTCTTTGCTTCCCCGCAGGAAAAGGACTTTCTGATGGGGAAGCAAAAGGAAGCCAGAATAGCAGTCATGTGACCTTCCACAGCAGTAAGTTTCAAGTGGCCAGGGCAGCTGGCAGAAAAGTAAATTGCTGTGGGTTAGAGTGGCAGGACTGGGGAAGACCCTGCTGTTGGTTCCTGTCCCGCACCAAGCTCAGCTGCTAGTTCTGACTGGGCTTTTCTGGGGCAGGCCCAATCTTTGTGCTGTCAGGGTTGGGTCCAGCTTCACCACTAAGTTCTTGTCTGGGAGCCATGAAGAGCTGCATAGTGATCTTCCCCCTCTGAGCTCCCCAATGCCATGCTGGAGCCTCCACATTTTTTGGAGAATTTAAGAATATTTTTGTGATGGGAGTTTTAATTTTTTTGGTGCAGAAGGCAATTAGGAGTAAAGTTTGTTGCCGTGAAATGGACAATGTGGTTGAATATATGGTGTGAGGAAACATTTGCTGCATCTTGTTGAGTTGAATTGCACCAGTGCATTCTCATCATTACGGTACTTACAGGGGGCAAGCACAATAACATCACAATAACATTACAGTACGGTACGGAGGGTTTTCCACTAAACTGACAATATTGGTCTTATCCTCTGGATTTATGACCTTTTCTAGGGAGGAACAATGGGGTGGGCGAGAGGGCTGGGTTTTTTAAAGAGGAATGTATGCTCTGCAATATGCTGAAGAAAATGCTTTGCTTGCAGGACTTGCTTATTTCACTTTTCATTTCTCTCCATAAATGTGAATAATTTTCCTAGGAGAACAAACAAAAGGTCATTTTGGCAAAAATCCTATTAGTTTGGAAGTACATCCTAGCATTCTGCGGAGTTCATTTATGGTACTGGATTGGTTTGATTTAGTGAACATAAAAAAAATGCACATTCATTCAGTTTTACATCCAATTTATTATATTCTGCCATTATAAGAAGAGAAAAAGTTATAATCTAGCCATTCCAATATTTACCAATGGCCAATTTTTTGTAGAGAACCTTAACGTATAAGCAAATTTGGTTGGCCAAAACATTTCTATGTTTTTTCCTGTTCTTATTGAACACAGCAGAAAACAGCTTTATTTAAAATATTAGCTTGCATGGAACTCCTTTACAGTGTTGGATAATGCAGTTGCAGGGTCAATTTTTGTTTCAACTAGCTCCATGCTTAGCTCCTTGAAGTTAACAGCCAAATTCTGCTCTCATACCACTCTAAACCCTATATAACTCTATGGAAGTCTCTCACAGTGGTGTCAATCTGGAATAACTCCACTGTACTCTCATTTACGTGGGTGTAAATCCAGATTAACCACAGAAGCCACTTTTCATCTAGTAATAGTTCTACTCTACTTTCCTGCCAGAATGTAGGAGTCCAGAGACACCAAACCAGCAATGGAAAACAATGATAAAAAAGGATATGTCATAATTTTGAAAAGGACTGAGTCTAAATAATGGCTATATTTGGGGGGAATGTTGACCTTTTTCTGGAATGTGTGTGTCTGTGCTACTGTGCTGGTTAGCTCCTATTTGATCTCTTCTTTTCAGAATCTTATACTGTCCCCATGTCCTTTAGATCTGAACAACTGTGTCTGGGGGGGAGAACATAAGAACATAAGAACGGCTATACCTGATCACACCAAAGGTCCATCTAGCCCAGTATCTATCTACCGACAGTGGCCAATGCCAGGTGCCCCAGAGGGAGTGAAGCTAACAGGCAATGATCAAGTGACGTCTCTCCTGCCATCCATCTCCATCCTCTGACAAATAGAGGCTAGCGACACCATTTCTTACCCATCCTGGCTAATAGCCATTTATGGACTTAACCACCATGAATTTATCCAGTTCTCTTTTAAATGCTGTTATAGTCCTAGCCTTCACAACCTCCTCAGGGAAGGAGTTCCACAAGTTGACTGTGCACTGCATGAAGAAGAACTTCCTTTTATTTGTTTTAAACTGCTGCCACGAGTTGAAAGTGCACTGCATGAAGAAGAACTTCCTTTTATTTGTTTTAAACTGCTGCCCATTAATTTCATTTGGTGGCCCCTAGTTCTTGTATTATGGGAATAAGTAAATTATTTTTCCTTATCCACTTTCTCCACATCACTCATGATTTTATATACCTCTATCATATCCCCCCTTAGTCTCCTCTTTTCCAAGCTGAAGAGTTCTAGCCTCTTTAATCTTTCCTCATATGGGACCCTCTCCAAACCCCTGATCATTTTAGTTGCCCTTTTCTGAACCTTTTCTAGTGCCAGTATAGGAGGAGGGGGTAAACAGTTCAGAATTCACAGAGAACCTGAATCAGGAAAGCTTCTCTCTTCAGGTAAATACATAACCAACAGAACTTAAAGTTAAGCACATTCTTAAGTGCTTTTCCTGACTTTGAGCCACACCAGTGTAACTCAGTGTATTGCATTTGAAGCACTTTCAAATTTAAACGGTGCATAGAAGGACTATATAGATGAAAGTATACTGAGAGAATTTATGAATGATAGCGTGCATATCAGGGGTGGGGGATTAGTTAAAAGCACAAAGGACAATAACATGACATTAAGCATCAGAGGGGCAGCCATGTTAGTCTGCATCTGCAAAAATGAGGAGTCTGGTGGCATCCTAAAGACTAACAGATTTATGTGGGCTCCATGCATCTGAAGAAGTGGGTTTTTTACCCATGAAAGCTTATGCCCAAATAAATCTGTTAGTCTTTAAGGTGCCATCGAATATGACTTTGATTTTTAGGACCTCCTTATTGAAAGCTATGGAGAGCTCTGCTTAAAAAATGATGGTATGATATGGCCCAGGAAAGCAATACCCTGAGGCTGGATCCAAAACCCCACTAAGTCCATGGAAAGTCTCCCAGTGACTTCAATGGTCTGGGGAATAGGTCCTTCAGCTTCAACTTATAGGTGTAAAATAGCTGATAGTGTGAACAATGTGCTCTGGATAATTACAGCTATTACCAAGGGCCAGATCTAACTCTCATAAATCAACAGAAGCTTTTCCGATGGAAATTGGATCACTCTCTAAATTACTTGTAATCCATTAACCTTGAAATTCACCAGCTCTTGTCTGGGTATAACAAACTCCTTTGCACTGAACTGGCCAACTGAACAACTTCAACACATACAGCAATTCCACCTGCAGGCAAATTCTGCTCTTGGTCACCCCAATGAATATCCAGATATGTTCCTCTTGAATCAAATGTTTTTGTCCAGATTTACCCCTCCCCCCAGTGCCTGCCACCCACCAGTGGCCCCCCTAATCAACTCCTCTCCCACCTGCCACAATCAGCTGTTATCCAGCATGCAGAATGCTCTGGGATGAAGGGAGAGGAGTGGTGACAGAGCATGCTCAGGGGAAGGGGTAGAACTGGCAGGAAGAGGTGGGGCAGGGTTGGGGACTTGGGTGAAGGGGTAGGGGTGTGGCCTGAGGCGGAACAGGGGTGAGACAAGTTGGGTTGGTGTTTGAGGGAAGGGGCAAGTCTTGAGGTGGAGCTGGGGGTTGAGCACTCCCCAGGCCCAGAAGACACCAGCACTTATGGGTTCTCAATTCCCTGGGATCAAATTAGAACATATCAATTCCCACTGTTCTTAAAAATGTTGTCTATTTCCTTTGCAGTTCCAACAGCCTCAGCATGAAGTCCAGAATCCTTGCAGCCTCCCAACCTCTTACTCTCTTTGACAGATTCCCCCAGAAAGAATTTATATAATAACAATATAGTATGTGTTATAAACTGTAAATGTAAATGAAAAGTACTTAGCTGGTACTTAACTCCTTCTTGCCCTCTAGAACATCTTCTGCTGTGATTCTTCAACTCCAAATTACATTTGCCTTATACAAATCTTACACTGAAAGAAGAAAAGAACTCCAACTAAATTCATAGATTCCAAGCCCAGAAGACACTATTGTGATAATCTAGATTCACCTCCTGTAAGATTGCAGGCCATAGAATTTTCCCAAAATATTTCCTAGAGCAGATATTTTAGAAAAAAAAAAATCCAATTTTGATTTAAAAATTGTCCGTTATGGAGAATCCACCAGAAATCTTGTAAATTGTTCCAATGTTTAATTACCCTCACTGTTAAAAAGTAATTATTTTATTAATTTATATTGTCACCCTTCTGCTGAGCGATTACAGAGGCTGGAACTCTTTGGATTGGTTTCCTGTTGAAGAAGAAATCAGTGACGAGTCCTCTGGGAATTTTCATTGTGTAACTTATTTTATTTAATATGTATGTGCTAGTTCTTGAACAGAGGTGATGAAACAACATAGAGGAAATCTCTGTTTTCAGGAATTTCAGCTCAAATACCAATGCTTGGTTCTCAGGGAGCAATTTTGTATCACAAACTGATTCCACTGGATAGATGAAGGCACAGAACAAACTCTCTTGATGCTTCCTTGCAAAACAATGTACATCACAAACTATGCTGCATTCCTGGAAAGACTAAACTGCTCACACCCTAAGAAAAAGAACTTGTAAACTATGTGTAACAGCACCACCTGTTGACTTCTGGTGAAACCACATCTTTCTTTAACCTCGCCTTGTCCTTATAGCTGGGCATCATGGGAATTTTAATAACCATACATATGTGAAATTGCCTTTTTCTTTTGGGGTGCACAATTTTCTGACAGGGCACACATATCCTTTGATAATAAAAGCAAACATACTCAAAGAATGGTGCACCTTAAACCTGAACTTTAACAACTGCAATTGAAAGATGCTGTAGTCTTCACTGTCATTCTGTTGTATCTCCACTGCCCATAAAAGCAGTGTAAGGGAATAAGGAATGCCATTCATTTGGGGGTCAGAGGCTTGGAGATGGCCTGGCTACCTGATAAACCCCACCCACTGCACCTGATAAAGAGGTGGAACTTAATCAGCTGGCCCTCATATAAAGAGGGCAACAGAAGATGGCTGGGAGAGAGGAACTGCAACACCCACCAAGAAGTTGAGGGACCAGAGGCGGTGCCTGGATGGAGTGCTACAGAAGTGACTGCTGAGGGGTACTGCTGCAGAAAACCAAATAGAGAAGGGCGGGGAGCTCAGTATGTGGATGCTCTGAGGTAAGATCCAGGACATCTGGTTACTGGTATGTGAGACTAATTTGGCAAAAGGACTGTTATGCTTGCACTGGCTGTGAAACAGGAGTTTGGTTACTTTTGGTAAGAAGGCTCAATTAAAGAGCTGAAAAATAGCTTTCCTGGATTCTTTGAGAAAGCTCAGTTGAATAACCCCAGGGAGTGGGCTGACCCAACAAAGCAAAGTGTAGTCTGACAGGAGGAGGGTGCTATCAAACAGGCCTAATCCTTTCCAGACAGGCAGAATGGTAAATGACCTGCAACCAGAGCAGCCTTCTGGCTAAAACACCGATCAAGCAAATACCTGGAAAAAAGGCTTTTCACCATGCCCCGACCCGCTCCAAACTCAGGTACTGATAGGTTGGTGAAGAGAATGAGTTCTGAAGCTAGTGGCTTCCCACTGAGAAATTCAATGGTTCATCCCTTAAGATTGACAGTAAAAGTGCCCCAGCTGATTCCCAGCCAAACTCAGTTTTTGGTTGACATATGATAGTAAACTATTGGTCTCACAAATATTCTATAATAATCTTAAATATTTCCCAAGGGTTACATCCTCACAAAACCATGGTAAATCTCCTTTATAGTGCCATCTAGTGTGCATGAGAAGTGAATATGTAGAACCTTGTTTGCAAGTTCATTGCACTCCTCTTTGACCATATATTGGGAGGAAAGTGATATTCCATCCCTCACAGTGATCTGTAGCATTTGATCTGTTTCCATCACTAAACACATGGCTCTGGGGTTCTCAGTTTTTCTTCTTTTTTAGAAAGGCCCCTAGATTTGTTTGCATTTTTTTTTCTCATCCCACTGTATTAAAACCAACATGTCTACAGAGTGGCTGCCAACAGCAAGTTCTGTTTTGGTGCTTAAGCTAAAATCACATCCCTTCTGTTTTTCCCAGCAGCTCAAAGGTTCCTAAAGTATGAATGGATGAGTATGTTTTGTCTAATTTGACACCCACTCAAATACTGTTGGGTCAAAACTATAACTAGATCTGAAATGTTATTGGGGAAGAAGTTAAAATGGGGCAAAGAAGGGGGAGAGAGAAAATACAGTGATATGATTTTTTTAAACGGTGAAAAATGAAGCAGAGTGTAAACTTTACAGTTGCTTTTGCCAATTTTCTAGACAGATGATGACTTGCATGGAAATTTTAACCAAGATGAAGACACCCTGAAGCAGGCGACATTTTTAATTCTCACGAGGATGTCAGAGTTTATTCACAGTAATAAATGCCTTTTACTTTGTTACATTATTGTTACTTATTATGGTTTGGCTTGAAGCAGAACCTAGATGCTGCAACAAACATTTTAGTTCCATTATTCTAAGTTCTGAACATTAGAGGTTGCCTAGACAAACAGTTGGGGGAGTGGTAAATAATGAAAAGGACAAGTCACTGATTTAGAGCGATCTGGATTGCTTGGTAAACTGGGTGCAAGCAAACAATATGTGTTTTAATGTGTCTAAATGTAAATGTATACATCTAAGGAAAAGGAACGTAGGCCGAACTTACAGGATAAGGAGCTGTTCCCTGGGAAGCTATGACTTAGAAAGATTTGTGGAGTGTGGTGGATAATCAGCTGAACTTGAGCTCCCAAGGGACTGCTGTGTCTAAAAGAGCATAGCTGAGTGGTTTGAGCATTGGTTTACTAAAATTAGGGTTCTTAGTTCAATCCTTGAAGGAGCCATTTAGGGAAATCAAGGGCAAAAATCTGTCTGGGGATTGGCCCTACTTAGAGCAGGGGGTGGGTAGACTAGATGACCTCCTGAGGTCCCTTCTCATCCTCAGATTCTATGATCCTTGGATGTCTATACAGGGGAATCATGAGAAGAGAGGTGATTTTACATCTGTATTTGGCAGTGGTGTGACTGTTGCTAGAATACTGAATCCAGTTCAGATGCCTGAAAGAGGCTGATAAATTGAAGAGGGTCCAGACAAGAGGCATGAGAATGATTAAGGAATTAAACCAAATGCTTCATATTGATAGACTCAAAGAGTTCAGTCTATTTGGCTTAACAAAGAGAAGGTTAATGGGTGACGTGATTACAACCTATACATACATACGTGGGGAACAAATACCTAATAATTGGCTCTTCAATCTAGCAGAGAAATGTACAACTTGATCCAAGACTAGAATTTAAGGTAGACAAATTCAGATTGGAATAAGGTGTGCATTTTTAACACTGAGAGTAATTAAGAATTTGAACCTCTTGCCAAGGGTCACAGTGGATTCTCCATCACTGACCATTTTAAAATCAAAATTGGATGTTTTTCTAAAAGATCTCCTGTAGGAACTATTTTAGGGAAATGCTATGGCCTGTGTTATACAGGAGGTCAGACTAGATGATCACAATGGTCCCTTCTGTCCTTGGAATTTATGAATCTGTGAAGTGGTCACAACCTGGAGTATTAATCTATCCCAGATTAGCCTTCTGTGCACTAAATGTCCATGAGGACCCTGCTGCCACATACTAAAAGTTCCCAAGTGCATTTTAATCCACTCCCATTCCAAAGAGGGAGTAGCTCAAAGTTCACTGCAGAACTTAAAAACAAGACTGTCCTTCCTCGCAGGTATATAAAGACATAGGGAGGTAAGCAGATCTTCTAAACGTCTGAGATTAGCTCACTGGGTGCAACTTTTTAAAATTAACATATCCTAAAAAGTCAGGTAACACTCTCATTACTGCCTAAGTGACTTAGGACCCTGTCACATTTTCCAAAGGGACTTCGACTCGGATTTTTAAATCTATTTAGGCCATTGCTCCATTCAGCATCACAACACCTAAGTAATTTAGAAGCCTAGGTCTCATTTTCAGAAGTAACTTAGACAACTGGGCTCAGATCCTTAAAGGTATTTAGGCACCTAACGCCTATTGATTTCAATGGGAATTAGGCACTTAAATATCTTTGAGGATTAAGCCATAGGAGTCTAAATTTCATTGGCTTTTGGTGAGATTTAGGCACTTAAGTGCTTAAGTCTTTTTTGTAATCGGGGTTGAGGCCCTAAATCACGGGTGAAATTTTTACCTCATTGCTATAAAACTAAAAGTATAATTTTTGACCAACTTGCTCTCCTGAGAAGAGGGTTAGAAATTAATTACCACTCCTGAGTGAAAGAAATGAGACCACTGTTCATTCCTTCAGCATGACAAACCTGACTGGATGAGACTAGAATTTGGTACTGTCACTTTAAATCACCTTTGGTTCCTGCATATAACTCTTTTCCTGGGTTTTAGTGCCATATTGTAATGTTAAAGTGTAAAACTCTGCATCTGCTGAGGCACTTGGCTGGAAAAGCAAGTATGTCAATGGTAGTCCCTAGCTGCCATCACACATATGGATTTTCTGTGTTCAGCTATGCCATCTGGTAGCTAGACGTAGATTCACTCCTCATTGAATAAGGACTATCTACCATATCATTCCTCTTTCAGTATGCTACCTGGTTTCATAACCTTGCTTTATAAAATTCTTCTGTGTGTGTGTGTGTGAGAAAGAGAGAGAGAGAATGTTCTAGTTATTAGAATATATAGATAAAACACCTTGATGCCGAATACACACACTAAATCCGATAGAAAGGTAATTAAAAAATCAACTTGCAAAGATGATGCTAGAAATTTCATAATTAATACAGCTGTAGATTAGAACTTGGAAATGTACAAAATAATCTACAAATAGCCACTGGTATCATCCGAGAAGGACCACTGAAGAGTATAATGAGACTATGGGTTAAGTTCCCTGCCTGTCTATTTCCCCTATTTGTGACAATCTTTGTCATGGGACTAGATTAATCTGACATTTTCTTTCCTTGTTACTATTTTTGTCATAATAACAAAGTGGTGGGATTTTATGGCCTCCTCCTAAAGTGGCTCTAATGGTATTAATTTGACTTTTTCAATATTTAAATGCTTTGGCCAGCTCATCGTCTCTCCAGCCGCTCCTCCAGTCCACTCCATACTACCGTCCGGTTCATCCCTACTCTTGAGATGAATCACAGTATAGTGAGAAGCCAGTGAAAACACCCATTACTGGTCAGTTTAAAATCTTGGAGCCAGCCACTATAGAAGATACCCGGAAACAGGCTGCAGCTTTATGCTTCAGATAAAAAAAGATAAAAGAACCAAAAAGAGAGCAGATTAACCCAAGCTATGGTAACTGCTAGCACTAGTACACGTGCAAATACTGATACCACAGGCTTTTATTAGTTGTATACTAGCTTCCATGCTGTCTCCCAATCCAGCTTCCCGTTTAATATTTCCTGCTGTTACCCTCAATTGAGTTTGGGCTGCCTTTGTAATAGGCTATGGGATCTTGGGGGATAATCAGCTGAACATGAGCTCTCAATGTGACACAGTGGCCAAAAGAGATAATGTCATCCTGGGATGCAGAAACAGGGGAATCTATCTAGAGTAGGAGTAGAAAGGTTATTTTACCTCTCTGTCTGACACTGATCTGACTGCTATTTGAATATTATGTCCAGTTCTGGTGCTCAGAATTCAAGAAGGATGTTGATCAGTTGGAGAGGGTTCAGAGAAGAGCCATGAGAATGGTTAGAGGATTAGAAAACATGCCTTCTAGTGAAAGACACAAAAAGCTCAATCTCGGTAATTTAACAAAGAGAAGGTTAATGAGTGACTTGATTACAATCTTTAAGTATGGTCACGGTGAACAAATATTTAACAATAGGCTCTTCAATCTCTCAGAGAAAGGTATAACATAATCCAATGACTGGTAATTTAATCTAGAAAAATTCAAACAGGAAATAAGGTGTAAATACCTTGTGCCTTTGTGCCATGGTAACTTCTTCTTCTTTTGTCTAACTAATGGCCCCAAAAGATTTTAGAAAATTTTTAATATTGACTTAAAGAATACAAAGAAAACCTCTGATTTCACCTGTCTGTTTATGTAGATATTACAGAACTCATCATCATGGTATTTATTCGATGAGTCCTATCACAGGATATAACACCCTTGTATGGGTATTTGAAGGAAAGAAAGGAATTAATTTGGGGTAACTAGGAGTTACGAGAGAAATTTAGGCTAAATGTCAGGGGGGAAAAGTCTCAGCAAGGAACTCTACCAGACTCTGGTACACATGTCCCAAGAAAAGTAGTGCAA
The DNA here is from genome assembly GCF_003597395.2 of Chelonoidis abingdonii. Taxonomy (NCBI): domain Eukaryota; kingdom Metazoa; phylum Chordata; order Testudines; family Testudinidae; genus Chelonoidis; species Chelonoidis abingdonii. The sequence continues at coordinate 9,842,621 of NC_133774.1, forward strand.
GGACCATTGTTTGACCTATTTAAAATAGGGTTGGTCAAGGCCCTTGAGATTATAGTCCAGGGATCAATCATGTGTCCAGGGATCAATCATGTGTTGGTCAGACAGAGATGGATGCAATGGCCTTCTAGGTATTTTCTTTCTATGGTTATTATTTTTTTTTTTTTAAAAAAAGCATGTCTCCCACAAACCCACCCATCCTCCTTGGAACTTTGTCCAATCTCTTACATTACAAGAATGGTTCATCATTGCTTTCCGTATTTGAATTTATTCACCTCCTCGTGACTGCATCTCTACTTGATGAAGCAAAACTGCTGGACCTTGAAACAGTTCTAGATTGCGAAAATGACATCGTAGTAAATCCACTTTTGAAGTAAAGCCTAATCAAATATTATAAGTGGATATGTACCAAACCAAGCTCTCAAGAGTGTTTATATTATAAACTTGGTTTATCAAGGCTATGTTTGCATTATAATCAGCCCTACAAGATCACCTCTGCTGTAACTTCCAACAAAGTCAGGAAAGTTCCCTCAGGGATTATCTGGATCCAGTGCATTTATTATAGGGCAGATTACTATATCTATTAGTAAATTGTGAAAGTGTACTGAGCAGAAGAACCATTAGTGATTGTGAAAGTGTTCCGAGCTGAATCATGTGTATATTTATAATGTCAGGTGACATTAAGCTTTTTCTCACTCATTTCACTGCAATTTGAAAATGGACCTATTTTACCAGACACATCTGTGAATGTTTTCTTTGGAAATAAACCCTTTCCCCCAGTGCAATCAAACAGTTAGGCGGCTGGTGTGCAGACACCACTGCCTGTCATGCTGATCAATATTGTCTCTGCTATCTAGAGAGGCCTCTTGTCCGGTTTTAAACCAGACAGTCCTGCTTTTGCCCCCCATCCAGTACTGAGAGAAAACCAGACGTGGGTTTGTCCAGAGTATCAGGCGGTGGGGACAAAACAGTGGAGAGCACACCACTCTGCCCCTGCCAGCGTGGTCTGGCACGTACCATATCTGTGAGGTCATGCTGGTAAGGGCGGGGTGGAATGCTCTTTAAAATGGTGCTACATGTGCAGTATGACCTTGCACAAACCATGTGTGCGGGGGCAGGGGTGGAGTTGCACCATTCCTGGAAGTACCAAACTGTTTGATATTCCAGGAATGTGCGAGTGGCCACCCTGCCCCTGTCAGTCTTCATCTGTCTGTTGTCTCTTGTCTTCTACTTAGGCTGTTTCTACACTAGCACTTTTGTAGGTATAACACAGGCCACTCAGGGATGTGAAAAAGACACCACTTTGAGTGACATAAGTTACACAGACAGAAGCGTTGTTGTGGACAGCGCAGGAGACACTCTCCCACTGACCTTCTTACCATCGCTCGTTGGGGGTGGTTTAACGATACTGACAGGAGAGCTCTCTCCCGCTGGCACAGAGCAGTTACATGGGAGATCTTACAGTGTCGCAGGGCAGCTGTACCAGCACAGCTGTGCCTTTGCAAGCTCACTAGTAAAGACATTGCCTTAGAGTGTTAGCTCTATGGGGCAGGAGAGCATCTTTTTCATCCAGTGTTAGTACAGCACATAGCATAGTGGGGTCCTGGTCCATTAACCCAGGCTCGTAGGTGCACCAATAAAAACAAAATCTACTGCTGAGCAAAGATAGACACCTGAGCAAAAATGTGAGCTCAAAAGGTGAAGGTGACAGTTTGAAATTTGGAATTTGAAATTTTGCACATTTCCAGCGTGAAAATGGCCATTGCATTGCCCAGAAGAGGGACGTGAGAGGGAACAAGGAGACAACATTGACTAAGATAAAACAGCAAAGAGCATCTGCATGTGACATTTCCCAGAAGAACCTTTCACCAGTTTCAGTTCTGAGCAGAGATGGGGGATGAACTGCAGAACTTAGATTCATCTCAAGGTTTGAATTTGGAAGACCCCAGAAGTTAGGAGTGTTCTGATCAGGGAGAGGAGAGAGGATTGTGCAGCCTTTCCTAGAGCCACGTGTGAAATCTGGAGCTGGGCCTGTTTTCAAATTTTGAAACCTGCTCTAAAGTTCAGGAAGGATCATGCTGAAGGTGTTGGGATAGCCTGTTCTAGTTCTAGAAAGAATGAGGTACAATTCAAATAAGCACTTGGATAATCTAAAATACTGTGGTACCATGCAGGGAGAGAGGCAGCTTCAAAGTTAACCAGAATCCAAACCTATAAGGCATTTGAGGTTAAACCTTACATAACAACTGGAAATAAATAAGATGCCAATGCAGCAGATGTAGCATAATGCATAATATATTCACTCTGTCAAATTTGTCTTAAAACCAGGCAGCCACATTCTGCAGCATCTTACATTGTAATGGGCTAATGGTAGCTCAGCACAGAGCATATTTTGCTGTAATCGGATAATGAGGTGACACAGGCATGGATAACTGTGGCAAGCTCCCACACTTGAAAGGGGATGTCACAATCTCCTGATCTGTAAATGATAAACAGCAATCTTGGCCACTACTGCTCTCCACAAGCAGCTGGGAATCCAACAGGTACTCCCAGGTTACACAACTGAGTCACAAATGCTGAGCATAGTCCCACAACTGAGGAAGCAAGTACCAACTACAACATCTCTACTCAAGATGAAAAAGAGGATGGGTTAGGGCCCTTGCTAAGGCTTAAGAGACATAGGTTCAAGTCTTTTCTTTGCTACTGACTATCTGTGTGACCTTGAGAAAGTATCTTAGCCTCTCCGTTGCCCATCTGTAAAATGGGGAAAATAGTATTTCCCTTCCTAGGAGAGGTATTGTAAGGGTGATTACAATAAACATTGTGATGTGCTCAGATTTGACAGAGGGGCATATAGGATAGATTTGTTATTTTTTAGTGCCTTCCTCCAAGGCCAAACAAGACAGTATTCAGCTGGACAAGCCAACTGACTGCATTGGCTAGGTCCTGTAAGGAAAAGCTGTGCTCACATTGGAGACATCACAGCCAGCTCAACCTTGGTAGCTCCCCCAACAACATTTCATACATGATAAACAGGAGGTTTGACAAGGAAGAGCCTTGCAATACTTCAGTGAGTGGAAAAAGAACAGAGCCATTAAAGAAGACCTTGCAAAGGTCTGCAACACCTCAGGCAGTATTGAAGGCAGCTCATGGACCTAGAAGAATCACCATGGAAACTTGTTCTAATCCATTACCAACAGGAAATTCTCATGCTCTTCAACATCCCTGTAATGTAGGTCAGTGTTATACCTGCTTTACAGGAACATAAACTAAGACATAGGGTACGTCTACACTACGGGATTATTCTGATTTTACATAAACTGGTTTTATAAAACAGATTGTATAAAATTGAGTGCACGCGGCCACACTAAGCACATTAATTCAGCGGTGTGCATCCATGGTCCGAGGCTAGCATCGATTTCCGGAGTGTTGCACTGTGGGTAGCTATCCCATAGTTCCTGCCAGTCTCCCCCACCCCTTAGAATTCTAGTTGACGATGCCAGTGGCTTGATGGATGTAAGGCAAAATATCTTGTCGCATGGTGTATACCGGTTTAGTTCTGGAGTTAAATGTCGTTAGTCATTCCTGTCCTCCAGGAAAGCAACGGCAGGACTTATTCATTTCGCGCCCATTTCCGCTGGATTGCCTGGCAAGGATGCCATAACACGGCAGACCATGAGCCCCATTCAGCTTTTTTTTTTTGACAGATCACCGTTATGTGTACTGGGATGCGTCTGGACAGAGGCAACTCCAGCCGCCACACAGCAGCATTCATTTGCTTTTTGCATGTATAGCAAAGATGTTATCAGTCGTTCTGTACCGATCTGCTTCTAAATTGGCAATAGGATGATGGGTTTATTCTGTTCCTCTGTATGTCTGCCTACTATCATGGTGCCCCTGGCTGAGATCGGCCGGGCGGTGCAAAAGCAAAACTTAGGGAATGACTTCCGCAGTCAATCCCTCCTTCATGTTTGCTAAAAATAGAGTCATTCCTGCCCTAGAATATGCGGGCAGTGCTGACTAGAGAACCAGTGTATCAGAGAGCCACAGCTGCTCTTGTGTCAGATCCCGCCAGAATTGAATGAGCTACATGCCATTCACGGGTGCGCCTGCAACAACCCCAACCAGTTGTTCCTTCATCCCAATCTCTGTGCTTACCATGCAGTGTCCCCCCCATTTGTGTCTATGAAGTTATTAAAGAATTCAGGAATAAGAACAGTGACTTGTTTAGTGAGATAAATGAAAGGGAGGCAGCCTCCTGGTGCTATGACAGTCCAGGCAGAACGATTTAAGCGTGCGGGGAGAGGAAGCCCAGTATCTCCGCTGCTATGATAGTCCAGGCAGTACAGAATCTTTTCTTTACACAGGACGGGGAGAGGAGCGCCAGCCCCCAGTGCTATGATGAAGACGTACCAGCCGTTCTGCTACCATTCTACGGGAGTATGACCAAGGAGTCATTCTATTTTTTACCAGGCCACCCCCGGCCCGCCTCACCTGAGGCCAGCAGAGAGCCACTCACGGGCTGATGGTAACGAAACGCGGATATCATGGTAACAGGTTATTTGTACGTCTGCCACCGAGGAAGGGGAGAGGAGCGGTATACTGCCTTCGTTCACTGCTCGATCACGTCTACTTAAGCAGCATTCCAGTCCCAGACATAGTTTGGTGACCATTGAAGAAGTCAGAAACTATTTCTTTCTCTTTTCTTCATCTGTAGGGGGGAGAGTAAATTGACAAGCTTCATTCCTGAATCCAACGATAAACCGGACTTAATTTTGTGTTTTGACCCTATCAGGCATTGGGAGCCTCAGCCCAAGAATGCAGAATTGACTTTTGGAGAACTGTGAGGGAGCTGTGGGATTAGCTGGAGCCCTCAGTACCCCCTCCTCCCTCCTTTCTTATAGATGTTCCATTTGAGTTCTCTGGCTTTCCCATATGCTTTCACACAAGCACTGTGTAGCACTGAGATTTTTTTTTCAAACGCTTGGCATTTCGTTCTGTTCTTGTATAGATAACGGAGCTTTGCATTAGAACAGATTGTCTCCCTAGCATACAGCAATTCAGAATCCAGTATTCTACTCCCGTTACGGTCCATGTGGAGCTCTTCTCTCGGTTTGACTTTGCCATTGCCACCCCTTCCCTGATCAGACTCCATTGCTGCGCGCAACAGAAATGAAAATTCAAAATTCGCGGGGTTTTTCCTGTTTACCTGGCCACTGCATCCGAGTTCATATTGCTGTCCAGAGTTGATCACAGTGGTGCACGTGTGGGGGATGAGCCGCGGGCGCGGGCCACCCTAATCCGATATGGTAATACCAATTTTAGCGCTACTCCTCTCGTTGGGGAGGAGTACAGAAACCGATTTAAAGAGCCCTTTATATCGATGTAAAGGGCCTCGTAGTGTGGATGGGTACAGTGTTAAATCAGTTTAATGCTGCTAAAATCGGTTTAAATGCGTAGTGTAGACCAAGCCATAGAGAGGTTAACTATAAAGAGAGTAAGTAAACTGCCAAAAAATAGAGTCATGAAGCCTCAGAGCCAGGAACAGGAGTGCTGGTACTGGCATCCCAGGTCTAACCACTAGGCAGCAACGATATATTTAGTGTACTATTGGCATGCTTTGACCCTAAACAGCATCTGATCTCATGAGTTATACTCCATCTGTACCCTGCCTCTCTGTGTTTCGTTAGAGCAGAGGGCAAGCGAACTTCCAACAAGTGTTGAGGTGTTTGGTTGAATGCATTTATCAATAATAACAGTAAATTATTAGTGGAGGGAGGGTATTTCGCCATTGAGGATTTGCATTCATTTGTGCAGCCGTTCACACAGATCCTGTGGTCAAACAGCCAGAACGAAATCACAATGAAGAGATTGAAGAGGCCAGAGCACGTGCAGGGTATCAAGGACTCCCTTCATGTGCGAGAAGGGCATCGCCAGGAGTGAATCACTTGTGAATCATCCCTATAAACTTTTCCAGGACTAGTAGTTTTGTCATTGCAGTGTGAACATCAGAGCACAGATTTTATATGCATAGCACTGTCATAAATAAATCATAGGGAAATGTAATGAGAAAATATGTAGCGAGAAGTAAAGCAAATCTCTATAAGAAACATCAACAGTGTTTTATAATTCAATTCAGTGAAGGACTGTGTAAGGGAAAAACAGTGTTTGCATGTTGTGTATTATGGAATTTAAAGAATTGTGTACATATATTGCAAGGCAACATATTAATCAAATGCAAATGACACCATTTAAGATAGCACTTGAGATTTCAAATAGATAAATAAATCATAACTCGGTATGAGCACTGAAGACAATGGCATATGAAGGTGCTCAGTACGTCTCGGGATCTGGCCCTAAGTAAACATGACGGAAAAAACATGGGTACAAGGGGAAACGCTCTCTTGGATTTCAGGTTTAAATGGAGAATTATTTTGGTATATCAGAACTGAACAAGAACTCAGGAGATCCAGGTTCAACTTCTGGCTCTACCACTGGTTTCCTAAGTGACTTAGGGCAAGTCACATAGGGCCACATTTTCAAAATCGCTCAGCGGTCAATAGGTCAGGTTTTCAAAAGAGCTCAGCTCCCATCTAAGCACCGACAAAAGGACTAGATTCTCAGAAGTGCTCAGTATACGGAGCTCTTTTGAAAATCTGGCAGCATATTCTGGTTCCTAAATAGGAGCTGAGCTCTTCTGAAAATCTGCTCACATGGTAGGTACTGAGCACTTTTGACAATCCGACCCTTTTCATCTCTCTTTACTGCAATTCCTCATCTATAAAATGGACAAAATAATTCTTCCGTTGTGTGTGTTTAGATTGCAAAGTCTTTGGGACAGGAACTGCAGCTTAGTTTTTGTATGGCCATCACCTGGGGCACCTCTACATGCCACCATGATGCTAAATGAACAAATGTCTTTTCAGAGTCTCTCCTGTTTGAAAAAAAAAATGCTTAGTTTTTTTTTAAAGCTCCTACTGTCAGGACCCAAAAACAAATTGGCGCCTGATGATGCTAGTCATTCAATTCTGAAACACAGACCATATTGCCTTGATTAAAACCAGAGGTACTGTGAGGGCATCCAGGCCATTATAGTATGAACAATATCACAGACATCATCTAGCAATCTATGTCCTCTGACATGAAGTGCACTGTAGCGCTTCTCCTTCAGCCAAAGCAATGACATTTCATGAGTTCTCCTTACATCACACGCTGTAAGTACTTCTACTTGTCCCCACCTTAAAATTACAGATAAGGAAAGAGCATTTCTTATAATGACTCTAGCTTGTCTGTTAAATCGTTGCTTTTGTTACATACGTTTTGCTATGACGTGATACCAAAGCATTACAATTAGTTTCAGCTTTTGAATGTATTCAGATTTCAGTTTTCAGTACTTACCTGTCTATGAACTTTGAAACTGAAGCTCTTAAATGACCATTTGAACATGAATTATGAAATAAAAGTAAACCCATTTTTACAGATGAGTAAACTGAGGCCCAAAGAGTGACTTGCCCAAGTTCACACAGCCAGTGAGTAGAAAAATTGAAAAAAGAACCCAGGATTCCCAAAGTCTGTACTTGATAATGGGAGGAATATATAAGGCAAGGGAAAAAAACATGAAAGAAGTCCCAGGAGGTGTTAAGTTCTTATTCAGCTACTCAATTCTTATCTGAATTTAGCAAAACATTATGAGGAATAGATTGAGGGTTTTATTTCTATTTTTTACTATCTTCTAGCTCAGTATCCATATTTCCATATGCACACACTTTGACATTTCTTCAGGCCATAAACCCAACCTAGCTGAAGACCCCTGTGCAAAAAAGGAAAGGAACAAGAAAAAAATCATCTGTTGGGTAGAACAGGGAAATGAGCTCTGAGCCTGAATAGCCTAAGGCCATTTTTTTCCCTCCAAACTGTTGAAAGCAGAAATAATGTAGGTGTGGAACTTGTTGAGTGGAATATGAACTTAAAAGTCAAACAGGAGTCTCTTAAATCTGGAGCTAATCTCTAATTAATCTCTTAATTAATCTCTAATAACAGATTTTACAGTGATGGAATGATATTTTAAAGTATTTTATACTTGGTGTTTTAGATGGGAAACAAATCAAATCTCATTTAGCTTGTGGCTCAGGCCCTGGAATGGAACTCAGGAGACTTGGACTCAATTCTTGTTTCTGCCACAGACACCCTGTATTACCTTGGAAAAGTCATTTAATCTTTCAATCTCTTGGTTCCCCATCTAGAAAATGGGAAGAATAATAATATACTCCTTTGTCTCGTGTATCTAGGCAATAATCTCTCTGGGTGGGGGCTGTCTCTTCCTCTTTTCACAATGGGGGCCTAGTCATATTTGAGGCATCTTGGTGATATGGTGGTATAATAATAACATCACTATTTGTTGTAGTTTAAAAAGCCACTTGTCCCCTTTCCTGGGAAAGCAGGGGTATTAATATTGTATTTTGGCTAAATTTCCAGCTCTGGTAATTGCATTCTGCTTGCCTAATTTCAAGCTACAGTTTCTATGGGATGGACATATGAGGAGATGCATACCGTCATCCTAACTGGTGTAGGATTAAATGATTTTTGCTTCAAAGTGGAAACTCTCTGGCATAGCTGCTGCTGAGACTTCCTTTTCTTTTCTTTTTTTAATTTATTTTCAGCAGAGTAAAAACTTTTTTGCCAACCCGGTCCTGAATTAATTAGCTGAAAGCCACTCTCAGTTGCCCTTTCTTTCCTCCTCCCTCTATCATATCCTCTCACAATAGCACCTGTGGTGAGACCCTCAGAGCAATAAGACACTGGACTAAGCCAATTGTAGATTGCATATGTACCGTATTGCATGTCTTATCTCCTTCTTTCCCACTAACAGAGACTGGATTATCATTGGGGCTGCATTTCCTCGAAGAGAAATCAATGTCACTAGCATCAGGATTAGAATGGTGCAGGATATTCTAGAAATAGCCCAAAATTTGAAGGTAGGAAAACAACAACAAGCCAACTAAACAGTAATGCTATTAATTCCCAGTATGAATTCCTTAAGGAGGTATTCTAGAGTGTGAAAGAAGAATCTAAGTATAGGACAACAATCACCACGTTTCAGATATTTTTTTCTTTCTCTGAGCCATAGGAAAATACAAATAAATATATTATATACAGGGAAACCAAAACTACACATTTCAGTTCAGGAATGTTGAAGGGTTACATTTTGACTGAAAATGTCCAAACAAAATGTTTATACATTTCAAAACTGACTTCTTTTCATAACTTCCTGTTTCATAAAAAAAATGAACATTTGACTTTTTTATCCTGATTCAGGATGAAAACAAATGTTTAAATATCAGAATTTCCCATGGATAACCAGCTCTACCATATAGTGCTTTGAACAGATAAAGCACTATATGCAAACAAAGTTTTGTTGCTTCAATCCACACGTGCAAGTATTCATGTTGGAAGTGATGGGAGTGCATCCAATCACAAAACACAAACTATAACATATAACTCAAATTTTCAATTTGCTAACCTGCAGCATTCGAAAATCATGAAAAGCCTCAAAAATAATGAGATTGGCTTAGAAATTATCAGAATTTTTTTATAATAAATGTTGGATTCATTTTATTCATCTCCTAGTTTCCATAACTTTAGGGTCACATATTAGAACTTTTCTCCACAAACATGAACGACAAATTGACACTCCCCCCACCCCCCAGTGTAAACTAACATTCTCACAGAGTTACATGACTTCAAAAAATGGGGCTTTGGGAAAAACACCAGTTATCACAAGATTCACAATAAAATTCATCAACACTCAGTTTTGAATTTCTGATCAATCATTGATTAAAATATTGACAAAGATCTGAGTAGTGAACAGACATAGGTAATTATCAATATTGTGAAAGCTGGCTGACCCCCCTTAATAGATTACAAACGGCCGGGGGGGTGGGGGGGGGAGGTACTGCTCATGGTCACAGTAGCCTGCATTTTTGCACTCTCTCTCTTCCTCTGCCTCAAGGCAGGAAGATCCTGCTCCAAACCAGTCAGTACTACCCAGATAATGGGAACATCAGATTTTACACTTACAATCATGTATTAACATGCAAGGGTCTTTGTCTGAATGTGTATAAAAGGTTTGTGGAATTTGTGTAAGACAGAGTCTTTTGTACCAAGGTACAGGGTCTCCTTTTTCTGCAAAATAAAGCATTTTTTCCTTATCCCTGTCAGGCTGTTAATTGGCTCTCAGCTAGGCAGACCCAATATTTCCGTAACAGTTTCTGGCGACCCCAGACGGGACTCTCCTAGCTCGGACATTGGATTCCAGACGGCTGCGGCGAACTAGGAGTGGCGCCACTGGGGTGCTTAACCTCTTCCTCACTTCTCTGCGGCCTCTGGGGTTCGTGCTCCGATAAGGTGAGCCCTAATAGGATAAGGAAATACTATCTGGTTCTGGTTAAAGGCGGGCCTCTTATCTGGTTATCTGGTTCTGGTTCTGTTCTGTTTAACCGGTTACTGTTGTTTTTCTGCTCTGTATACATTTGGGCGTTAAAAGTGTGGGCAAAACTAAACTTCTCGTTCATAATTCCTCGAAGTGGAAGCCATGCGTGCAAAAAAGCTCTAAGGTTAAATTAAAATCCTTCTGTCCCGTCCCCTGTAGCGGTCAGTGTAATAAACGTAAAAAAACCTAAATTAAACTGTAATTCCCTCTGTTCTCTGTGTAATTCTCTTTTCTGTTTAAGTGTCAGCAGACAGATGGATGGGTCTCTAAATAAACCCTCTAAAAATAGTCCTTTAAATTATATGTTAAGTAAATGGCCCTTACCCGGTATTCAAAAAAAAATGTCAAAAAAGCGCTTTTTACAATTTTGCACCAAAAATTGGCCAGTCCTAAAAACTGTATGGCCCAAGTTTGGCTCCTTTAATATTCCAACTCATTTAACCCCTTTGCGCCTGGTATTAAAAAATCAAGCGCCAGGTAAAATAAATTATTGGTTTTTGTGGAACGATGAGGCTCATCGTTGCTTAAAGAAGGCGGACATTCAAGCCCCTCTATTCCCAAAAGCCTCTGCCCCTCACAAAGCTAATTGTTAAAAAAATATTTCCCCCATATATTGCCCCAAAGTTTGGCCACCTTCGGCGGTAGCACCATCAACTGTGGCAAATTCGGTATCCTCCTCTACAAAGCCCAAAAGAGCAGGTGTATCAAAACAGGTCCTGCCCATAAAAATTAAAAAAAACACAATTCAAGCCAGTAAGCCAGCTAGTAAAGCAACAGGTGGTGGGTACACTTCTTCTCTAACCACTGTCTTTAGTCCGTCTCGTACAAGACAGGGAGCTGTCTATAGAAAAGAAGCAGTTAATATTCAGGCACCCCTTCAAACCATCCCAGTCCCCACAACAAATAAAAATGTGGTAAACCGTTATATCCATGTCCCATTTACTACTGCAAATCTTATAAACTGACAAAACACTACGCCTAGCCTTAAAAACAACCCAAACATCGTTCACAGGCAATTCCGTGCTATTTTTCAATCTCATAATCCTAATTGACAAAATGTGGGCCAACTTTTAAATTGCCTACTGCTCACAAAAAAAAAAAAGCGGGTCCTAAGGGGGGCCAAAAAGGCTGCAAAGGCTGCCGGTAATGGGCGCAATATTATAGCTCTTACTAACCCTACTCAATAAAACCCAAATAATTCAACCCACCAGGCAAACTTAAAAAAATTCCTAACCCATATTTTAACAGGTATAAAACAAGCAAAAAAAAAATCTAACTTGGTCTAAAGTCCATAATACTGTGCAAAAAAAACAACAACACCCTTCTAACTTTTATAAAAAACTTTGTAAAGCATTTTGTACTTTTACTAATCTAAACCCCAAAGCTGCAAACACACAGTCCACGGTCAGGCTTATTTTTATCTCACAGTCAGCTCCAAATATTAAAAAGCGGTTGCAGCAGCTCAAAGGGGCAAAAAAAAAATCTCTGAAAAAACTGGTAAGCATAGCCACCCGGGTGTATCACACAAAAAATAAAATTAAAAAAACCAAACAAGTAAAAATGCTGGCAGCCCTTATAAACAAAAAACAATAAAAAACAAAATAAAAGGCAACCCCCCCCCAGGTGGCAACCAAAAGCAAATGGGGGGGGGCAAGTCGCGTTAATAAAAAATGTCATTACTGTAAGCAACTTGGTCACTGGAAAAGAGAGTGCCCAAACCAACGTAGCAAACTACAGCCCCAACCTAAATACCAAATGGCTGTAAACAAAACAAACGCTGTCAATAGTAAAAAATAACGACGACCCAGGGGTCCACATGTTACCTATTCAAATAACTTTATTACTTATGTTTGTTCCTCCACTAACCCCCAGGTCCGTTTAACTTTAAAAAAAACCCGTTTATTCTTGTCTTCTAAATTCTGGGACTGCCCTTTCCACTGTTGCTGCTAAGCCAAAAAAAACCAAACCTTACAAATAAAAGCATTCCAGTAATGGGTATAGGCAAAAAAACGTTTAAGTGTCCTGTATTGCAGGAGGCTGCTGTAAAAATCTCTGGTATCTCAGCCTCCCATGCATTTTTGCTTGCTCCTAACAGCCCAGTTAATCTCTTGGGCAAAAACTTGCTGTGTAAATTACATGCTCAAATTTTCCCATCATAAGAAAAAGAGGCTGAATCCATCTAAAAAGTTCTTAGTTGTGAGTTATTCACCCAGCCTATATCCCATTCGGATTCCTATTCTAGGGCTCATCAGCAGAGGCTCCAACATTCAACCCAATGTGTAACTGAACTATCTCCCTTGGAATCGTCTGTTATTTTAATGCATCCTAACCTCCCTCCCTTCTTGGTATCCTGCCTTGGTCTCCAGCCAGTTTTCAGCAGCTGCTCACAGAATTCTAGACCCCGCGACCATCACACTACATTAGAAACATTCATGCCAGCGCAGCAGGACAGCTAAGTGGCAAGGTGACAGTGTCACTCCTACTGAAAGGAAAAAAGGGATAAATCAGCAGTGTCTTATACTTAAGCTTTCTACCAATTTCCAAGAATGAAAAGTGCAGCCAAATGGTAGCAAACTTGGTGCATGTTTGTAAACACGCAACATATTTACAGTGTTGCCAAGCGTGAGACATCATGCCTGCCATTCCCCAGATGTTAGGAATGGCTTGGAAAGTAAAGGCAGGGCTCAAGTCATTATCCAGTTCTAATATTGCACAGATGAGGGACTGCAGCCACCAAACACCTGTATTTAGCCACCCTAATCTTTTTCCATGAAACCCTGATCTTTTCCTAATCTTTGGCTCTCACTCTGTAGCTGCTGAAGACATATCACATAAAACAGAAAGCGTGTACAGCTTGTACCAGGTGCTTTAAATTCAAGTACCTCCCATTTCAAAGGAGAACAGTGTACCTCTGGACCTCCTCCACAGTAGTACCTTGTTGGCCATGTTTACTATGCATACTGACTAACTTCCTGGAGGTCACCTTCCACAATCTTCCCTCCATTTCCTTGCAGGTTGCTACAGATCAGAGCAGAGTATGCGTGTGAGAGAAAGTCTGGCCTGCAGCACCAGAATGTGGAAGACCCAATGGGTTTAACTCTCAGAATAGGCCAGAACATACCTCATTAAAACATATTCTCTATGAAAGCAAGGCCTCTTTCTTTTGCTTCCCACTCTGCTGACTGACACAGAATTTCAGCTGTCCTTCCATTTACCTGTTCAGTGCGTGGAGTTGCCCTCTGAGCTCCCTGCCTGCTGAGTATCTGGTGCCTCTTCCTGCTTCCTACTCTGCCTGTCCACTGTATTCTTTTATTTCCTCTTTAAACACTCACACGGCACAGATGTCACTTTCTAATGGAGTCATTAAATGTTGAGGATAGCTTGGAATTTAAAAGAAAAAAGGAGACATCTATTAAAGCACTGGTGAAAATAAATATACATATCCAGTGGGTCTGAATGTCTGTGCTAATCAATAAAATAGTCCACTCTGCTATTTATTGTTTGTATTGTGGTAGCACCTAGAGTCCCTAGCTAGGAATTGGAGGCCCATTATGCTAAGCAATGCAATGGTACCTACTTGGTATTTCTTTAAGCCTCTTGTTAGTGAGTATAAATTTGCCCTTGACACAAATCCAGGGAACAACAAGGACAGAAAATAAAGGTTTCAAAGGCTGAAATAAGGTTACATCTCGACTTAACAGCAGCTAACCCTTTTCAAAAGGAAAAATATCCAGGGCCCAAGCAATCAGATCCTTCACAATGCTCCTCAGGACGTTTCGATACCACTCACTAATGGAGAGTCCTTAGAATCCTTGTGATGCCTGATATGCCACAATTCCCGTTTAATAAGAACCTCCCTGATGGCTCTGAACACCTCCCCATATCTTTTTCCTTCCTTGTCTGAGGCTGCCATACGTCAAAGGGGGCTAGGAAACATCAGCCAGAGTCTTTGTGGCAGCTGGCCGACGGATGTTCCCCTGGTTCACGAGGCCCCCACGTGCTGGTGCAGGGGCTGCATGAATGAGCCGCATCAGTAGAAGGCCACCTTTGCCCTCCAGGTTTGAACACATGAGACTAAATGGTTCCAAATATAAAAAGTTCTGAAAACATTGTCATGTTCTGTAAAAGCTTCAGTGCTAGGAGAAGCAACATTTTAGGGTGTTTTTGCTGAGGTAATTTAACTGAGTAAATTAAAGACAGAGTCACATTCCAGATTATCTTGGAAATGTGTATTTATTTTCATTCTGTTGTACAGCACCCTGAGTGCACTGGCATACGTGACATACTCTTTACTAATTATTATTATTATTATTATTTAAGTATTTCTTCTTCCTGTCAGAGGTACAGTTTAGGAACCAGAAGCATCTTCTCCTGCTTTCAGTACATAAAATCCTTTTTTCTACAGTTTTCCAATTCAAGAGCCCAAGAGGAAGAATGCAGCATTACCAGTGTGAAGCGTAAAAAAATCACAAGACAAACCCTCAAAAATCATGAAACGTAAAAAAAAAAACTTCTTGTATTTGCCTTCTGGGGTTTGAGCCCTTAAGACTGGCATTTTTCTCTGTACCCATAAAGGCTAGAAACTTCCTTTTTTAGTATTATTGATTTATTTATGTTCAATTAAAGCTATTCTCACTTAGATCCTGTGCCACTGAAGTCAATGGAAGCTTTGCCACTGACCTCTACGGATGCAGGGTCAAGCCCTTATTCACATCACTCCAAGAGCTGGGGCTGTCAGGAAAATATGAAATCTCATGAGCTTTGTAATAGCATAAGTAACATCATCCTTCAGGGTGGCTCACTGATTAGAGTGCTCACCTGCAGCTCTGGAAGTCCTATTTCACACCTGTGCTTTACTACTGACTTTCTGTGGGACTGTGAGTTAGTCACTGAGGCCCCACTTCCACACAGGCACTTGGGTGTTGTGACACTGAGCCTAATGGCACCTAGACAATCACAGGAACAAGACTCTGAGCCACAAAGCTTGAGTGAAGCACCTATCTTCCCCTAGGCAGGGAGTTTCCTACACTAGCCAAGAGGAGATGCTGATGAAAGAGGGTGTAGTTTAAGCTTTGCTCCTCTTCACAGAGTTAGAAGCTTATGTCTGGGCTGCAGGGAAGCACTCATCTCTGCTAGAAATGCAGAAGTCTTCCCTCTGCCCCATGAGGAGAGGGGAGTAAGAAGAGGGATCTGTCAGATGGGTTCTAACCACTAGGTTGTAGAGTCATTCTCACTCTTTCTCTGGCTCAATTAATATTTTATTTAACTAAAATGGACCAACTTCAATAGGAGTGACTGAGGGGGCCCTATATTAGAATATCCCATAGCTCAGTGGTAGGATATTTGCCTGAGAAATAGCAGATCCCTGTTCAAATCTCTTCTTCCTAATAGGCAGAGACTGGACTTAAACTGGGGGCTCTCTCACAACCCAGTTAAATAGCTGAATCACTGGGCTTAAGGGAAAGCCTCCTTCCCACCCTCAGGCTGGTTTGTTGTGAGCTTGGCAGGCTCTGCGCACACAAGCTCAGTGGAGGAGTGCCTCTCTTCCCCCGGGTTGTGGAGTGCTCTGGGGTTAAGACAGGAGATAGTCATCCAGACGCCTAGAGCACGGGTAGCTTTTTATTCTCTGTGTGTATGGTGCTTGGCCCAGTAGTGTTCTACTCTATGATTGGGGCCCTAAATCCTAGCATTATACAAATAAATTATGATTATATGCTTCTGCTGCTTTGTGTTGCTCACACCCAGGACACATAAATCCAGTTTAACCGCTTGATTTATGACTGTTTTTCTTCAACATGGTGGCACATATCAAGCTGGATGTACCCATGTATCTGGTACAAATCATCCTCCAGCAAAGGAGCCACCCTCTATGTTTTGGGGACTGATTCTTCTGCATAATCTGTTCAGGTGCATTGGTGTGAAAAGTCCAGAAGAAGTGGAAGTTGTTATTTTTACTGCAGTTAGCTCTGTAGTCAGTACAGCTTTGGGAGTACAAAATACATTTCTCATGCTTCAGTGTAGATGCCTCATGCACCAAGGTTTAAACCAATCTCTATTAAGGATTAGAATGAGACCTTCATGAATGGCAGCATATACCACCTCTGTCTACAGAGGAGTTATTGCACCTTCATCTGAAGCATGTGGTACTGGCTATTGTCAGAGACAGGATACAAGATTAGATGGCCCCCAACTCTGATCTGGTATGGCAGTTCCTGTGTTCCTATTTCACCAGGTGAGGGAATCTTTACTTAGATGTTGGTTGAGACAGAATAGTAGGCAGTTAGAACATACGAACAGCCATACTGGGTCAGACCAAGGTCCATGTAGCCCAGTATCCTGTCTTCCAACAGCGGCCAGTGCCAGGTGCTTCAAAGGGAATGAACAAAAGAGGTAAGCATCAACTGATCCCAACCGAGGCTAGGGACACCACCCCGCCCATCCTGGCTAATAACCATTGATAGACCTATCCTCCATGAACTTATCTAGCTCTTTTTGAAACCCTGTTATAGTCTTGGCCTCACAACATCCTCTGGCAAGGAGTTCCACAGGTTGACTGTGTGTTGTGTGAAGAAATACCTCTTTTTGTTGGTTTTAAAACCTGCTGTTAATTAATTTTATTTCCTGACCCCTAGTTCTTGTGTTATGAGAAGGAGTAAACAACAATTCCTTATTTACTTTCTCCACACCAGTCATGATTTTATAGACCTCTATCATATCTGAGTTGTCTCTTTTCCAAACTGAAATCTCCCAGTCTGTTTCATCTCTCCTCATCATTTGATTTGTAAACCAAGTACATTTAATCCCTGTGACTGAGAGAATAAATAGGGAACTTCTTCTTATCAATTGCACAGAAGTGCTCTTAACCATACCTTAATAAGTTGAATTGTGATGATAAAGATAGATGGAGTAGGGTATTTTCACAGATTTGGGGTCAGATTCTTCCCCTGGTATCAGATCACTGGAGTGGAGAAGAACACAAGGATATATTTGGTCCTTTGTATCCAGAAGTGGACATAAAGTCCACAGTATATAGAAAACATTGGTTCTGATTCTATCTTATCCCGTTTGTACTCTGGTGTCACTTTATTAACTTTAATGGACTTATTCCGAATTTGCGGAACTGAGAGTGGAATCATTCTACTGTGGTCTCTGACCTAGATGAAAATCATTACTGTATTAAATCACCATTGAGCTCACAGCTGTTCAACAGTTTAGCCAAGTTGCATAAGCAAAGTTTCTCAGCATCAGCATCTGCTGGGTCGCTGCATCCCACTTCCAGCTGTTCTTCTTGATGAGATCAGGAAGAGAGTGTGTCTGGAATTCTGATTTTCCTTCAGAAGGCAACTGAGTATTTTTTGTGATTTCGTTTTACTCCCACGCCCGCCTTCATTTCATCACTCTCCTCTGGTGAGATTATTTATTTGTTGCAAGTCACTTTTCCGTCTCTGACTCTGTCATCTCTTCCTGAGGTTTTCATAGATATTATAAATCCTGAAGGGACCATTATGATAATCTAATCTGACCTCTGTAATAGTGGCCTTAGAATTTCACTCATTGATTCCCGCACCAATCCAATAACTTCTGGTTAACCTAGAGCATTAAAGGGGGATGTGATATATATATAGATATCAAGAATATCCAGAGTTATAATTAATGACAACTAGGACTGTGAAGAGATTAAAAAAATTAATTGCCATTAATTGTGCGATTAAAAAATTAATCACAATTAATCACACAATTAATTGTGCTGTTAAACAATAATTTATTTAAATATTTTGAGATGGTTTTTACATTTTCAAATATATTGATTTCAATTACAACACAGAAAATGTGTGCAGTGCTCACTTTATATTTATTTTTATTACAAATATTTGTACAGTAAAAAACAAAAGAAATAGTATTTTTCAATTTACCTAGTACAAGTCCTATAGTGCGATCTCTTTATCATGAACATTCAACTTACAAATGTAGAATTATGTACAAACAAAAGACTGAATTCAAAAATAAAACAATGTAAAACTTTAGAGCAGAGGTGGGCAAACTGAGGTCCCAGCCGGGGAGGCTCGCCCATTGCCTCTCCCCTGCAGTCCCCCTCCCTCGCAGCCTCAGCTTGCTCTGCTGCCTGTGCAATGCTCCAGGCAGCGGGGCTGCGAGCTTCTGGGGCAGCACAGCTGCACAGTCCGGCCTGATCAGGTACTCTATGCTGCGCGGTGGCGACAGCGTGGCTGGCTGAAGCCGGGTGGTGCGGCTGTAGCACTGCCAGCCACCGGTGCTCCAGGTAGCGTGGTAAGGGGGCAGGAAGCAGGGAGGATTGGCTAGAGGGCAGGGGAGTTTGGGGCAGTGTTCATGGGGCAGGGGTGTGGATAGGGGTTGGGGCAGTCAGAGGGCGGGGAACAGTGAGGTTGAATGGGGGCAGGGATCCCAGTGGGGCAGTCAGGAATGAGAGGAGGGGTTGGATGGGGCAGAGGGGGGCAGTCAGGGACAGGGGTTCCAGGGGCAGTCAGGGGACAGGGAGAAGGTATGGTTGAATGGGGCAGGGGTTCCGGGGGGGAGGGGTAGTCAGGAATGAGAGGAGGGGTTGGATGGGGTGGCAGGGGGCAGTCAGGGCGGGAGTTCCGGGGTCGGTCAGGGGTCAGGAAGCAGAGGGGGTTGGTTGGATGGGGCAGGGATTGGGGGGCACCAGGGAGCAGGGGAGGTTGGATAGGGCAGGAGTCCTGGAGGTGGGGGAAGATAGGGGATGGGGGCCAGGCCATGATCCCCTCCCCTAACCAGCCCTCCATACAATTTCCAAAACCTGATGCAGCCCTCAGGCCAAAAAGTTTGCCCGTCCCTGTTTTAGAGCCTACAAGTCCACTCAGTCCTATGTCAGTCAATCGCTCAGACAAGTTTAGTTGCAATTTGCAGGAGATAATTCTGCCTGCGTCTTGTTTACAATGTCACCTGATAGTGAGAACAGGCTTTTGCATGGCATGGTTGTAGCCGGCGTTGCAAGATAATTATATGCCAGATGTGCTAAAGATTCATATATCCCTTCATGCTTCTACCACGACGGATTCTGCTTGATAACGATCCAAAGCAGAGCAGACCAATGCATATTCATTTTCATCATTTGAGTCAGGTGCCACCAGCAGAAGGTTGATTTTCTTTTTTGATGGTTTGGGTTCTGTAGTTTCTGCATCCTAGTGTTGCACTTTTAAGACTTCTGAAAGCATGCTCCACACCTCATCCCTCTCAGATTTTGGAAGGCACTTCAGATTCTTAACCCTTGGGTCGAGTGCTATAGCTATTTTTAGAAATCTGACATTGGTACCTTCTTTGCATTTTACCAAATCTGCTCTGAAAGTGTTCTTAAAATGAAATTGTGCTGGGTCATCACACAAGACTGCTATAACATGAATGTGTGTAAAACAGAACAGAAGACATACAGTTCTCCCCCAAGGAGTTCAGTCACAAATTTAGTAAACACATTATTTTTTTAACAAGCATTATCAGCATAGAAGCATGTCCTCCGGAATGGTGGCTGAAGCATGAAGGTGCATACGAATGTTTAACATTTCTGGCTCATAAATACCTTGCAATGCCAGCTAAAAAAAATGTCTTACGGACACCTTTTCTCACTTTCAGGTGACATTGTAAATAAGAAGTAGTCAACAGTATCTCCCGTAAATGTAAACAAATGTGTTTGTCTTAGCAATTGGCTGAAAAAAAAGTAGGACTGAGTGGACTTGTAGGCTCTAAAGTTTTACAGGGTTTTGTTTTTGAGTGCAGTTATGTAACCAAAAAATCTACATTTGTAAGTTACACTTTCACGATAAAGAGATTGCACTACAGTAACTGTATGAGGTGAATTGAGAAATACCATTTCTTTTGTTTAATCATTTTTACAATGCAAATATTTGAAATAAAAAATAATTTAAAGTAATCACTGTACACTTTGTATTCTGTGTTGTAATAGAAATCGATATATTTGAAAATGTAGAAAAACATCCAACATATTTAATAAATTTTAATTGGTATTCTATTGTTTGTGCAATTAATCGTGATTCATTTTTTTAGTTAATCACATGAGTTCACTGCTGTTAATTGGCAGCCCTAATGACAACAAAAATTTTGTGAAAGGGATATCAAACCTCATGCTTCAGGGCATAAGCCAATCTCCATGGGCAGCGGGTATCCTCTACCCTCTACTCCCAGGCCCCCTTTCTGGTTTCCACTTATTACTATCCTAAAAGAGAGGTGGAACTGGACCAGATCTCTGGATTAAATCACTCCTGAGCTTGTGGGGTTCAGGATTCATATCTAGGCCTGTGTTTGGCAGTTGTAACTTGTTTTAGCTGAGGCCAATTCTGCTCCCAATAAGTAGTATTTTATCCTGAAAGTAAGGGTAAGATCAATGTGAAAATTGACAGTTAAGCTATTATTCATTCGGAATAAAGGTGACAAATTGGAATCATATAGAGCCGAACTTAAAACCTAGATCTTTGAAAGAGCCTGATATTTGACGTGGTTGAAATCTGCATTCAGCTCCAAATTTTGTGGTTTAAAGCTCGTCTAAAGCTAAAGTGGTGGTTTTTCAAAGGTGTTGTTAACTCTTGAAGTTACCTCTGGGTTCTTTGGCCATAAGGCCCTTCTGAGCTGTGTCCACTCCCACCAAAAGCAAGAAGCTTGGAATGAAATAAAGGGTACAGTCAACCTCAGTAGATTCAAAAGCAGATTCAGCATAGAGAGTAGAAACACAAAAGAGTGTTAGCACCAGGGAAGAGTAAGATAACTGGATTGTGATCCTTGATCAAACCTGAAGTCCTTTTATCATTACTGTTGTTGTTTGTTAGATTGATTTGCAATGGGAATTAGATTTCTTATTGTCTGTGTGTCAAATTAAAAAAAAAGATAAAGAACTAATAAAAGAATAGGTAACATATGGAGAGTGGTACTGGCTGCATAAAGATTATAGATTTTATTATTTGTTGACATTCAAATGTCAGTATAATCTCATGAGTTGATGCCATGGTAATTCCATTAGATTTTCTATAGTGGAGATGCATTGTATGAGATGCTAGCGTTTTGGATGATTAATGGGGTATACGATGTTAACCCCAGAGGTTCTGTATCCTGCATCTACTAACATTCTATATTATGCCAACCCCATCCCAAGGCAATGTCAACCAGAAGTACAAGAAGGCAGCAGGTGGACTGATAACAATTGTTTGCTGCTTCTTTCTATTTTTCTTCTTGTAGAACTGAAATTATGTCCATGGCACTAGAAATTCAGATGCTCTTTTGTTTCCAGTCATCCACCCTGCACACTATTCCAATACTGACCTAATAATAATATTTTGCAGTTAATTATACCTGCTCTTGTTTGTAAGCGGCTGGACAGGGTGAACATATGGGGAGTAGGAATTCCAAATCTCTTGCTGACTATGTGATTGACCAAAAATCTCAAAGCAGAAATCCCTACAAACTTGAATTATGGTCTACACATTCCTGGGTGATAAACACCATAACTATAATTGCTTTCATTTTAAAGATAGAGAAGCAGAGGCCCAAAGAGATTGAACAGTGTAAATTCACACAGCACATTAGCGGTGCAACTCAGAAAACAATCCAGGAGTCCTGATTTACATTCCCAGCTCTAACCACTAGATGAGACTCCTTTCCTCATGAGGCCTGCAGCTAAAACCCCATAGATTTGGCATCACCAAGGGCCACTGCAAAAGGTTTCTAATTATACTTGTGACTTCTCTTTATTTGTTTTTGACTGTGTGACAGACTAGAACATTGGACAGAAAATTCGGCATTTGCAATTCAAATTTCAAGCAGGTTTTAATGCTGAATACTTGTGGATATAATCTGAGAGGTTGTAGAATTAAACAATATAGATTTTTCCTATATAGGGCCAAGTAGCTTCACAGATATTATTCAGTTAAGATCCAGAGATTTTATTAATACGGTGCTTGTGCATGAAACTCACAACAGGCATGTATTTTGTAAATTCAGCATTTAGTTATCTTTTATCCATTAGCAAGAAGCAAAGCAAACATCTAGCCCTTATATTCATGCCCCAAGCTAAGCAAGGGGAATGTAAAAAGGTTTTTAGAATTACAAATAGAACCTTTAAATTGTAGAAACTTGCTAATTTCATTTATGAAAAGCGCTGCAGAACTTCTGCTTTCTCTCCCCAGTTGTTATTCAAATCACAGTCTTGAGCCAAAAAAAGAAAAAAAAAGGAAATAATCCTGCTAGGAATTTAGTGAGTTTTTCTTTTTGGAGATCACATAGAAATGATGCATATTTAAATATGTAAATTGAAGTAAAACTTAGGTTCCTTTTTATTTGTTTTTTAAAAAAGAAAAAATTTTTAAAAAAAGAGTTATGGGGTAAATATTCAAAAGTAGACACCTGGAAAATATGAGAATTACTTAGGTAATTTTGAAAGTGGATTATGTATTTGCATGTGCAAAATATGAATTTGCATATGTGAACATTAAGATTTAGCAACTCCATGGGACTTTGCATTGTTAAAGATGTAGATATAAAGTAAGGGTAAAATTCACTGCCTTAGAGGGGGCACCATAAATCCTTTAAATTCCACTTAAGCTCACAAAATAGAATTGAAGAGGGCCTTAAGTAGCCCATAGGAATTGTGCACAGGGGTGAACTTCACCCTAAAGGTTAAAGTTTATTAGTATCACTCTTGCCTCTAGTTTTTTTGAAGTTATTGGGATTAACTGTCTGAGGAAGATGAGTTTTAGTCCTCACTCCATCTACCGTATATACTGATTCATAAGCTGAATTTTTTTAGTAAAAAAGGGAAGCACCAGAGAAGGGGGTCGGCTTATGAACGGGTATAGAGAGGGAGAGGTGGGACACAGCCCCTCTACCCAACAGAGGGAGCAAGGAGAGGCAGCACAGCCAGAAGGGAAGAGGCGGGGCCAGATTTACACCAGCTGAAGAACTGGACGACAGATTTTGAAAACATGTATAAATCCAAGAGAGTTCTTATACCGTAGACTAGAAGTGAGTGAATTTTTTCAGATGAATAGTCTATTCGAAAAAAATTCAGTTTTAGTCATCCTGAAAATATTTGTGAATTTGTCATGAATATTTTTGGCTACTCACCAAACAGCCAGACGTCATGCTGCTACTAGTAGTGTTCTAGCTTATAAACCTTAGCCCAAGGGTTAAAAAAACTCAGCATAGATCTGCAAAACCAGGTTCAAAGCCCCACTCGAAAACACCACCTGTGTGGGATTTTTTTGATTCACCAAAAATTCTGAAAAAAACATTTTTTTTCATTGTTTAGACCAGCCACCAAACCCAAAAATCAGTTATTTGCCCAGCTCTATTGTAGACAACACCATTTCAAATTGTGGGGTCTTAGATATGAACTCAACATTTATTTTTCTTCATTCTCCCATTTCAGCTCTGTGCATACCAAAAGCCTATATAAGGAAAAGACATGAATTTTACCCTCATCCACAGGGTATTTGACAGCTTTTATTATGTTAGTGACTTAAGGTGAAGCTAATTCCATTTTAGAATTTGCAAATGAGCTTTAGTAGTTTCAAAGTGAATGCTGTTTGGACACCGTCTCTCTTTTTACTTAGCTTTGTGCCAGCCCCTTAACACAGCATTAAAAGTCATGGTGAAGAATAAAAAGAAAGAAAAACATTCCACTGCTTGATATACTGTTTGAGATAAAAAGAACTGCGAATAAGTGATGTATGCAGCACGGATTCTAGAGGTTAGAACACAGGACTGGGCATCAGGTTTACTGGGTGCTAGGCCACCAATGACACTGAGCAACTCAATGAAATTCTCCTTTACTTAATTTACTCCTGTGAAAAATAATGTTTCCTAGCTCTCATATAGCACCTTTTATGCAGCTATCTCAAAGCTCTTTTCAAAGGAAATAAGTATCATTATTCCCATTTTACCAATGGATAAACTGAGTCACGGGATGGTGACAGGATTTGCCCAACATCACACAACAAGCTACCAGCAAAGCCAGAAATAGAAACCAGGTTTCACACATAATCCAGAGACCTAGCTACTGGGCATCACTGAAAGCACTGCTCCCTTGCTTCATAGAGGTGATGTTAAATTAAATTAAATTAAAGTTTGTGACCTGCTTTGAGATCCACAAGTGAAAGGTGCTTCTGAACATTACAACAGCTCGTTATTTATCTATCTCCTCCATAAATGTGCATAGTGTTGTACACAAAAATAAAGACAGATTCCCTTCTTGGAACACATTGCAAGCCCCTTGGGGCAAGGACCATCTTTTTGTTCTGCATTTGTACAGAACCTGGCACAACTGAGTCCTGCTCTATCACTATGGCCCTTAGGTGAGATGGCAATACAACTAAATACATAATAAAGAGCTTACAAGATAAGGACCAGATTCTGATCCCTTGCCTTGTGCTGAGTAGCACCTTGGCAAAGACTCTCATTAACTTCCATGACCTTTACATCATGTCCTTTGTCTTTATTGAAAAGAAATCCTTTTGGTGGCAGGAAGAAATGTTGCTTAGAAATATCAAAGTCTTGTTTTTTAAAATCCCTGCCCATTTCACAGAGTTACCAGGTACAGAGTGCAACATGTACTCCCAAGAGTTTACATGTGAGCCGGGAAGTCTGCACGCTGAAAGATGGGGTAAGCGGGGTTGGTCACATCGGGGGTTATAGAAATGGGCCCTCACTCTTTTACTCATTCCATTAGATAAGCTGATTGTGTGACCCCATAGAGAGCTGGTCAGGAATTTTCTGACAGAATGTTTTCTTATCGGAACACACAATTTGTCAAACCCTCCACAGAGAAAGATCTTCCTCAAAAAATCTCCCAACTGGGGGAGGGGAAGGGAATAAAATAAAAAAATAATCAAATGTCCTGTTTCAATTTTTAAATAACAAAATGTTTCATTTTTCTGTTCAAAAAACCTTTTTATTTCAAATGTTTAGTTAATTTATACTAAAAAAAAAAAAAGAATGAAAAAGGTTGAAATCTAAATGAAATGTTTCAATTGACCCTATACAAAAACATATTTCAGAGTAGCAGTTGACAAAAAAATGTGACACTTTGAGTTTTCATCCCAGTTTTATTGGGAAAATTTTTGGAAATCATAGAATCATAGAATATCAGGGTTGGAAGGGACCTCAAGAGGTCATCTAGTCCAATCCCCTGCTCAAAGCAGGACCAATTCCCAATGAAATCAGCCCAGCCAGGGCTTTGTCAAGCCTGACCTTAAAAACCTCTAAGGAAGGAGATTCCACTACCTCCCTAGGTAACCCATTCCAGTGCTTCACCACCCTCCTAATGAAAATTTTTTTCCTAATATCCAACCTAAACCTCCCCCACTGCAATGAGAGAATTACCTTCTTCTGTCACTGTACCGACATGAGAACGAAGCTAGATTCCATTTCAGGTAGTTGAAGCAGCTATAAAATCCACTCGATTCTCGCTTCTGTGGATATTTGGATTCTAACATCCAGTGCCCTCAGCCTCTCCTCATAAAAGCTCATAGTGATCGCAGCCGCCTTTTAATGCCATTTTGTTGCCCTCCGCGGTCTTTCCGAATTTTTTCCACATCCTTTTGTATGGGTGGGGCCCAAAATGGCCACAGTACTCCAATGAGCTCACCAATGTCGATAGAGGGAAGATCATGTCCCTCGTATCTGCTGGAATGCCGCCTCTTATAGCCAGGCCAAAATGCATTAGCTTCCTGACAACAGGGCTCCGTCGACTCTATCCAGCTTCTCGGCACTGTACTAGCCCTTTTCGCAGAACTGATGCCCTGCCACATCGGTTATCCTAGTCTGTAGCAGGAACATGAGCTTCTTCATGTACCTAAGTGCAGGACTCTGCAGTTGTCCTGCCGAAACGCATCATCAGATTCTTATTTGCCACTCCCTAAGTTTCTAGGTACCTCTGTATCCTACCGTACCCTGCGTATCTACACTACCGCTCGGGTTTCTTGTCCAGACTGCAAACTTGCTAAGTAGTGTAGTCAAGACATCGTCCAGATATTAATGAATGATTTGAGACTCGTTAAATGACCCTCAGGACCAACCTTAGGGTATCTGCTTGAAACGGCCTTGTCCGAACTGACATGACCATTGATCACTACCATTGACAATAATCTAGCCAGCTTCTTATCCCTCATAGTCCATTTTTCCAGCCTACTTCTTTACTTGCTGCAAGAATACGGGGAGATTGTATCAAAAGCTTGCTAAGTAAGGATACTTGTACTGCTTTCCTCTCCTCACAGAGACAGTTATCTTGTCAATAAAGCAAGTAGGTAGTCAGCGCATGCCTTGCCTTTGATGATCAGGTCTGACTTGTTTCTGATCACTTCTTCTCTCCATCGTGAGTGCCTCAAAACCTTGATTCCTTATGAGGATCTGTTCCTGATTTATTCAGGATGAAGGTGGAGCTGACGGCTGTAGTTCCTGGATCTCCTTTCTTTCCCCTTTTTAAAAGATGGGCTTTTTCATCTGCTGGGACTCCCCAATTGCCATGAGTTTTCAAAAGCTAATGGTCAATGGATTGACAGTCACATCCCACCACTCCTTAGCACCCTTGGATGCATGCACCGAGCCCAGAGATTTGTGCTCACTAGAGCACACTTTCTATATATATCCCGAATCTTACGTTCTATCGCATCCACGAGCGGCTGGTCACTTCGTGCGCACCCAATACTGGTGCTGCCTGAGTGCAGTAGTTAAGGGGACTGGACCTGTTCTATGAAGACAGAGGCGAAAAAAGCATTGAATACATTCGGTTTTCCCAGAGACCTCTATCGTCACTAGGTTGCCTCCCTTATTCAGTAAGGGACTTTCTTCTTGTTGCTAACACACCTGAAGAAACCGTTCTTGTTACTCTTAACATCTCTTGCTATCTGCAACTCCAAGTGTGATTTGGCCTTCCTGATTTCACTCCTGCATGCCTGAACAATATTTTCAATCTTGAAACTTTTCATGGAACAGGAAAAGCATTTTCTCCCCATCTTTCA
This sequence comes from Chelonoidis abingdonii, assembly GCF_003597395.2. Taxonomy (NCBI): domain Eukaryota; kingdom Metazoa; phylum Chordata; order Testudines; family Testudinidae; genus Chelonoidis; species Chelonoidis abingdonii. The sequence continues at coordinate 9,870,122 of NC_133774.1, forward strand.
TCCCATGTTCATGTGAAAGCATGTAGATATTTTGGCTTATATCTATGGATTTGAATCTCACCTTAGCCATTCAATCAAGCAAGCACTTTCCACCTATTATTTAAACAGACCAAAAGAATAAATGCAAAGCACTGGGTTCATAAAACGTTATGGCTGAGATTGAACTATAGCAAAGTCAGGAAACTCAAAGTTATGAATCCCGCAGAAAGATTAATTTGGCTTCATGTCATGTATTCATTAAAGCCTACGTGTTAATACAATATACACTAATATAGAAGGCTCCAAACACACAAAGAATCAAGCTCTGTTGCAGGAACTCTTTCACATTTTTGATCTTTGCCCATTTACAGTCACAGATGTAATGTTGTATTGACACAATTATTTTCATATTCTTTTTATGAAGGTCAGGTATCTAGGTGGCTAGCCTGGGGAACTGGGACTCAGGAATCTTGGATTATGTTCCCAGCAGTGCTTCTGACTGTGTGTGTGATCTTGGACAAGCCATTTACCCCATCAATGTTTCAGTTTTCTCATCTGTAAAAATAGGGATAAGAATATTTGCCTGCAAATAGAGGGGAGTTATGATAATCAATGGATGGAAAGCATTATTGAAAGATGATAAATTATTATAGTTTAATACCAAAGGGCTCCCATTTAGAGGAATAGGGAGGCATGAAGCCCTGCCTTGGACAGGCTATCAGCATCACAGGTAGCAGTGCAGGGACAACAGCAGTGTCTGTAGGAACTCTGCTCCTGTTGCATATGGGGAAGGGAAGTGAGCAGAGCTGGGTTCTATCTCTGACCATGCCAACTAGAACAGCTGAGCCAGAACACCCTGGACAGTAATCTACACTGAATACAGAGCCAGTGCAAAGAGGAGGGAACCAAGAACCAGCTTGTGAGTCAGATCCTTGAAATAAGGTCCCTTCTATGATCCTGGAACAATGCAACTACTTTCTGTCCCTAAGGCTTGAAGCAAATTTGCCACTGAGCCCTATGAATACACACATATCAGTTGCAGCTTCTCGCTATCTGTTGATCTAAGGTACGTATATAACCCCCATTGTCATACTACCTGAGCATCTCTGAATCTTTACTGTATTTATCCTCACAACACAACCATGAGGTTGGGCAGTGCTGTTATCCTTATTTTACAGAGAGGGAGCTGAGATTCAGAGAAGTGGAGTGACCTACCCAAGGTCACACAAAACGGCTGTGGCGGAGCAGGAAACTGAACACTCAGGCTGGTGCCCCATCCATAGCTATAGACCAGCCTTCCTCTGCCAAGGGTAATTTGCAGCATTTCTTCTTTCATCTCTGTTTTATATAACACTCTCTCCATCCTGAAACCCTGGGACCTGTATTTGATCTTTGCTGCTCAGTCCCATCTCCATTGTGTTTCTGCATCAGGCATTACAAGCCAGTAGAATTTAACTAAGGAAAAGTGAGCTTTCATCAGAGGGATGTTTCTACCTCCTCCAGGGGCCGGTAACTTACAAAACCAGCAGGAACGGAGCACTGTGCCTGGCTGATGAGCAATTAAGATTTTATTTTTTTTAAGAAAATCGACTATATATTTGGCAGGGTTGAGAAACTGAACACTAGTTGCTCTTTTGGATCTACAGTAATTATCCAGGCAGATTGTCAATATCAATTCCCAACCTATGCAGCTCTTCCACAGTGTTCTGTGTGACTGTCACTTAGAGGGAACGATTGGAAACTGATTCAAACAAAAGCCCCAAATGGGAAATGTTAGGGAAACCTTAAGAGCTCAGAGATTGGGTTTTGAATTCGCACCCTCCGGCCTGACTCTCCAGTAAGCTGGAGTAATTTCCACCGAGTTCCATGGGAATTACGACTACATTGCAAGGTGACAATTAGGCACCTAAAGCCTAGCCAATTTCTGAACTAGCAGAACCACTGGAGCTTGTCAAATTGGGCTTGGGGAGCTCTTGAAAATAGATGATTGCCAGTACTTCTGCTCTGAATCCCTGATCCACAATGTTATTTAAGCATGTCCCTAACTGTAAGCACGTACATATTCCCACTGAAGTCAATGGAGCTTCTCATGTGCTCAAAGTTAGGTGCAGACTTAAGTACATTGCTGAACTGGGGCCCTAGGGCCCAATCCAATGCCCGCTGAAGCCAGCTGAATGACTCTTCTGTGGGCACTGAATGAGATTCTAGCCTGTGCTGGAAATGCAGTGAGAACAATTGGGTTCCCATGTCTGGTTGTATCCCAGAAGCACATATTCAGGAGAAAAGATATAAAAAAAAAAGTTATCCAAATGTTTCAGAACCTCAAAATTCCTTACTTCAAGTGCAGTCCCTAAGGTTCAGAGGTGAGTCTGCAGTTGTGTTAGTAGCCATACTACAGTCACCATTAAAACCTTCCCAAGTAGGTAGCATTTTTCTGTGAATATGTAGTATATGGAATACCATGAATACAGCTGTAATATTAATTACTTGCAATGGCATTCAGAAAGAATTGAATGATGTCTTCTGCATTCTCAGCTCAAGAAGTCCAGGTTTTCACTTTCAGCAACACTTTTTTAGTCCCGAGACTGCTTCCAGTGAAATCAATGGGCGTTTTTCTTTCAAGGAATGCATGGAGTACAGGGTCCATATGTACCTTAAAAAGTGAATATACATGCACCGTAGTGGAATTTTAAGGTGTCTTTTATTTGATCTTTAATAATCAGACACAGCCTCTCCAGCTACTCATCCCTGTAAATCAGTGCAGAAAGCTAAGCATATGAGTACATTTTTGCAGGACTGAGAGCTTGATATGGTTTTAGGAATCTGACACTAAGCGCCCAGGCTAGAAAATGTTGGCATGTTATTACCCTCCCTCCCCTTCACTTGCTGTGACAAATGTTCTTTCCTAGTTTGAACTCCAATCAAGTCAAACTAGGAAATATAAAAGACTCAATCTAGTACTACAACAAATTGTGCTGCTCCCTCTCCACCAGAATCTTGGAACCTCTAACAAGAGCATTACCCTCTCCCTCTTCAACTCCGGTATTCTGCCACCCCTAACATCCCACTTAGAAACACTGGCTGACTTTAGTCCCTCCCTGTACCCAACACACATCCACACACATCTGTCATTGGTCCATCTTTTCAATGGAGTTTATATTGGAGTTACCACGCTCCCAAGGGCACTCGGTTATCCTGACTGTAGTGCATCTCGACCAAGATGGCCTATATTATTCCCTGCCATACCATCCCATCTGCACATGAAACTGTACAAGCTTTCCTGCAGAATGACCTTGGATACCACAACATGCCAACATGCATCATTTTGGATCGAGGTCTTTCTTCAATGTGTTGCTTTATTCTGGAAGGAAGCCCCTCACCTCGACAGCCAATATTCCCCAGACTGATGGCCAAACTGAAAGAGTGAATCAAATACTAGAGCGATATCTCTGGCATTTTCTGAATTTCAATTGGGATGATTGGCTCCCACTGCTGTGTTTGGCTGAGTTTGTGTACAACAACAGGCTTCAACCCAATAAACGCCATTCTTTTCAGATTTTAGTTTTCACCCCCAGATCTGTCTGAAAGCTCTGCCATGCCAGCAACCATAGATGTGGGCTTCCACCTCCAGAAAATACACCAGGAACTCAAGGAACACTTCCTTGCTGCTAAAGAAACATATAAGCTTTGTGTGGACTAAAAGTGACAGCCACTCCTAATCTGGCACTAAGAGATAAGGTTTGGGTTTCAACTCAGGACCTGAGAACAGATGATACTTCAGCTAAGTATTTGACTACCAATACTTAGCTCCTTTTCAGATCATCAGGCAAACAAACCCAGGGTACATTGACCCAGGGAGAAAAGACCTGCAGCATGGCTGTGGCTGCCCCAGGTCAGCTGACTTGGGCTTGCAGGGCTTGGGCTGCCGGGGTAAATGTCTCTGTGTAGATATTTGGCCTCAGGATGGAGCCCGAGCTCTGGGACCCTACAGCCCGAGCCTGAATGTCTACAAAGTGATTTTTCAGCCTTAGAGTCCCATGAGCCCAGGACAGCTGACCTGAGCCAGCTGAGGGATTTGTATCCCTATGTAGATGTACTCCCAGTGGCCCTCAAGCTTCAGCTCCTAGAATCCCTTCAGATTCACCCCATCTTCCATGCTTCTTTCCTCAAACTGTTCATCAACAACCTCTACCCTGGTTTCTCTCTTCAAGCTGTTCATCAGCAACATGGTAAAATCCTCTGCCACTCCCAGGAATTGTCTATGGGCAGGAGGAATACAAAGTTCAACAAGTCCTCAACTCCTGATGGGTGCAGGGGAAGTTCCAATATCTGATAGCCTGCGAAGGAGTACAGGCCAGAAGAGCAATACTGGGAACCAGAAGAAAATGTTCACACTCCCAATCTCATTAGTGATTTTCACAAAAGATACCCTGACATGCCAGTGTGAAGAGCCCCTAGGAAGAGCCCTTTGGGGGCGGGGGGAGTACTGTCAGGAACTCAGCTGATGCCAGTCATGGATGCCTAGTAACCCCATGAGCTCAGTGGGACCCAATAGACCCTCATCAACTGACTGTGCTCCCTGATTGGACGGAAGGAACAGATCCCCATTTAAACCTAGTAGCAACAGCAGTACAGTGGCTGAATGTCTGCAGCAGCACAAAACTTGCTTTCTGTACCTGTTCTTGCTCCAACCCAGGTCTGCTCCTGCTCCAGCCCTAGTCCCTGCCTCACCTGGCTATGAACTCCTGGTTCCTGATTCCTGGCTCTGATCATTGGTTTTTCTCCAGTCCACCTTGGGGTTCTGCCTTTGGAGTCTTCTCCAACTGCTAGACCAGACTTCTATACCAACTGCTAGGTTGCACTGCCTTCAGCCCAGTGTGTTACTATAGCTCCTTCCGTGGTCTGTTTTCTTTTTCTCCTTGTGAGTCTTCCTGGCCAAATTTCCCGTTGCAAGCAAAAAGTACTAGCACAGGAAGTGCTATCCATTCTCATCCAATCAGGGAGCAGAAGCAATAAAATGTGGCATAAAAGACTGATCAAAATAGGAAAGCACAGCTCAAATTTTGAATGTCAGGCATTAAATACTTTCAAAGCACAATTCACAATCAGTCCACAAAGTGAAACAAAATATGATAATATATTTGCATAATAAATAGATCAGAAGTAATCCAGTTTGGTTTGTTCTGCTGACATTCCACAAACAGAAGTAGAGACTACAGAAATCAAATGAATGATTAGTTGTTTTTCCTGCTCATCTCTACTAACTAAGTAAGCCTTGCAACATAACTGTGAGATAAATTGTACTAGGTCTCTTTTGCGGATAACTAATTTGAGACACAAAGAATTTAACTAAAGTGCTTATGATCACAGAGATGGGAGCGAAGGAAGTTTAGTCCTGACTTCTATAATCTTCACTGAGCATTGGATTGGGTCTAACGAGCTTCACAAAGCTCATTTGCTTAATCTGTATGCCTTCTCAAGGCAAAAGTTATAAACTTGATCGTGTTTTCCTTGAACCCATTCCTTTAGGACCTTCGAAGGAGCAACCAACGCTCATAATTACATCTGTGTAAATCTGGGGTAACTCTCTCAAAGCCTTTGGCATTACTCCAGATTTACATCAGTGTAATGAGACCAAAGCATGGGCCATTATATCAATGCAGATATTTTTCTCTTTCATAAGTGTGCCTAGAGATTATGAATAAAAGGGGAAAAAATAGGATCTAAATGGAAACAAACAAACAAACAAACTGCCTGGACTTATTTATAATTTATACAATAGTTTGAAATCAGATATGTACACCGTAGCTGATTCTTTTTCTCTGTGTCTCAACCTCCTGCTGTTTGCTTTATCTATTGAAATAGAACATTCGTGGGAATTTTGCTGGAATATGTGAGCCAGGTGCTTAGATCGCTGATTAAAAATGGAGTGCTTGTAGAAAACCATCTAAGAAAAATATATTTTGTAGCATGGAGTCCTGTATAATTACTGGAAAAAATGAATGTTTGACTACAAAAGTGTTATTATATTAAATAATATTCTTTTCAAAGACGATCAAATCAAAAATTGTTGGTTCGCCAGCAATAATTATCATAAGATATAAAGTAGTAAAGATACTAATAGTGATATTAACTTGCATAAACCACAATATCTTGTTTACACTTTTCATAATGGAGCATATGAACATATAAAGTTTGACTGAACTGTGGGCATGCAGTAAGTGTATATACATCATGCTGTTATAAAGATAGTGTCTATTAATCTTTTCTAGGGTGCACAAGCTAATTTGGGGTTATGATTACAGTGAATACTGGGCATAAGCTGCCTCGCACATACACTGATAAAAATCAGAAGTAACTTTGCTGAAGTCAATGGAGTTATCCTGCAGCAAGACTGATATAACCAAGAGGAGGAATCTCAGTAATCTGGAGATCTTTATTTGCTAATATTACTTGCTCAGTTACAGGTGCTAACAGTAGATTCCACCATTGACAGCCGGCCCGGAATGTGAAGTACTCCAGCACAATATAACTTCACTTTGGAGAATGTATTGTGTATGACCCAGCTATGGAAGTTAAATAATGAATAATAGCAGAGGGAGAACAAGGAATGAAGACGATGAGGCAAGGGGAAAAAATATAGGTGAGTTTTCAGCTGTGATTTGAAAAGAAGTAGGGATTCATGAGATGGAAAGGTATGGGAAGGCTAATTCTGGCTTTAAAACATGTCCATCTGTCTGTCAATGGCATCTAGGCACTTATGCAGCAAAGCACTTAAGCATATGCTTGACTTTAAGCACATGGTTAGTTAAGCACATGCGTCAGTGCTTTGTTGGGTTGGGGCCAGAATGGTCAGCACCTTGTGGGAGGGGGTCGCTCATGAATTCCTTGCCAAAATATCTCAATGCAGGGAAAGGAAAGCTGCAAAGAAAGAAAGCTGTTGAAACAAAATTGGGGAGATTGTATGAAGGGGCAAAGAAGGGGTCAGTGTGATATGACATGAGGGAAAAAGCATTAGAGAGAGGCAGAGAGCAAGTATTAGGTTCCACAAGATAGGGAGCAAAAGTCAATGGAAGGTTATAAGAGTCAAGAGGGCAAGTTTAAACTAAGTCCTGAAATGAATGGAGGCCCAGAGATGTTGAGGATGAGTGTGTCCATAATTTGGGAGTCTGTAGAGAATAAGATGTTTGGAAGAGCCTCCAACTTCATCCCACTAACAAAAAACATATGATCCAATGGCATATTTGCGAGGTACCAGTTACGGATGAATCACAGTAAAACCTATTTATTTGTTCTACAAAACAGACATCCTCGATTGCCTTTTGTAACTCGGGTGCAGACCTGTGCATTCCCTTATTGTGCTGCATGCAGAACAGTTCAGAATTTGAAACATTTGCAAGATTCTCAAAAGATGGGGCCTGCTTCTAGGAGATGCTGAGCAGCTGCATGTCCTTTTGATGCCACTCAGAGATGTGGATTCTCAGTGCTTCCTGGGAGAAGGCCACCTTTGTTTCAGAATCTTTCAGTTTCAGGCACTGTCAGAAAAATATCGAGCCAGATCCTCTGCTGGTATAATTCATCATAGCTTCATTGATGTCAATGAACTGCACCAGTTTGCACCAGATGAGGACCCAGCCCATTATTTAAAGACCAGCCATTAAATAGAAAAGTGAGGATGCTTTAATGAATTCATCCCACAATAAAAGAAGGTGTAACAGCAATAGGCAGGATCACATGAAAAGCTTTCATAATGTGAAATATTAGCCTTCTCGACCCCAGGCTTCACATTCTAAAATCTTCAAATGCTTTCTTCGTTTGGTCAATTCTCACCACAACAGCTAGCCCAGCTGGTTTATAAAATCTCTCTCTCTTTTTTTTTTTCAACAGGAAAAGAAAAGAAAACAAATAAAAATGTATATATTCATTTTCTGGCTGTGCTGGCACTACATCATTGGCTAATGGCATGCTGATCAGAAATTTGCTGAACCTAGTTCAACGGCTACAGATGTGACTAAAAGTCCACGTTGCAAAAGTAATTCTAAAACTTCCTGCAATAATTTTGCCTCTGGATATTAGGACACCCCATACTCCGCTGAAGAGTTTGTGAAACTTCCATTTATTTTTTTTACATTTTAATTTTTCACTCATGTGTCAGCAACCCATGTAAACTGCCTGCTGTAGCCCAAAATTGGTGTGTCAGACAGTTTAGAAAAAGCAGGGAGGAATTTAAAAGATCCATATTAGGGAGGAATGAGGAGTGGGGGTGAGGGGAGTAAGGGATTCAATTAAAAAAGACCTCAGCGTGATTACTTTTTTTTTCAAAATTAAGAAATAAACAAGTAGAGTCCGATACTTCCCTTACTTTGCAAACCCAGTACCAAGTTGTTGAAGGAAATCGGGAGGTGGGGGGAGGTCTCCAGGTGTTGGCAATTTTATTACAATTCTAAAGCAAAGAAAATAACATTTCTGAAACACTTGGGGCTGCCAAACCCTTCAAAGCAGGTGAGGTCAAACTGACAGATTTCTTACTCTTACGTTTATAGTAAATGCCAGGGGGTCGTGAAAAAAATTGGCCTCAAATAAGGGGTCTCATACTGGGAAAGATTGAGAAACACTGCCTCCGGCAATGGTGTTGCATTTAATTTCTTCTAATTATACCTCCTTACTCTGCCCTAACAATGGCACATATGCCCCTGGCATCCTAGCTGGTGTAAAACACCCTTCTTTAGTGCTTCTCAGCTATTTCTAAATCTACCATCTCACATAGTAAAACATAGTCTATGGAGTAAGGGAAAAAAAGACTAGTTTGGGAACAACAGAACTGGTATCCTTCCCCGTGGTATTTAGTATTTCCAAGTCAGTGCAGCCTAAGGGTCATCAGTAGATTTAGTTGGGGATTATGTCCTGCTTTGAGCAGGGGGTTGGACTAGATGACCTCCTGAGGTCCCTTCCAACCCTGATATTCTATGATTCTATGACAGTGCCTTCAAGTGAATGGAATTACAGAGAGATAACTGGAGGTACGCTTTGGCCCAATGTGTGAGAGGAAAGGGTCCGACACTGTTACATGCTCCAGTCCTACTGGCACGACTTTGTTTAATTATGAGTAGGGTGAAAATAAGCACAGCATCTTAGGGCTGTTGCACTGGAGACGTTAGGACGGATTCTCAGTTGTTATAAATGCGCATAGCTCTATCAACTATGTTGATTTACTATAGCTGAGAATCTACCCTATTATTTCCATTTGCTCTCCTAAACTGTTGTATGCTGTTGCTGTGTGCCATAAAACAGCTGCTGCGTTCCAACCCAGAGAAGGCTGCATTTCAGCGGAGGGAGGAGTTTTTCCTGTACACATTAGACAAGGGTCCAAACACTAGAACCAAAAACGCTTGAATTCTAGGGAATATCCTATATCTAAATGGTATGATTGACATCAACTTCTAGCATATATGGGTTGTGAAGTTTGTAAAGTTCTTCAGGACTAGAGAGGCATATACATGTAAAATATTATTTCTACGCTCATACTGTATCCTGCTTCTTTTCTCCATCCCTCACTGTGTTTTTCTTTAATTTCCTTCACAGCAAGCCTGGCTCTTCTTCAAGATAAGCCGTATTCCATTGCCTTATTGTTCTCAACAGCCTGCCTGTGTTTTTAAGGTGTTTGCACTGGGCTCCAGCATGTAGCTGTTTACTCAGTTAAAGTTGATCCCTGGAATACGCTATAATTTATTGCTATGTACTTCACAAAATGAGTCACAGAATCAATCATACAATAAAGAGAATGCTGGTATTTAAAAAAGACCCACTTTATTCTTCCTTGTCTTTATGGAAAATAATGACATGGAGCATGCAATAATTATATTATTATCTTTTCAATACCCATCATAAATTATGCACATAAGTCTTTTCTACCTGCCTAGCTGGCGCACTTGTTGCACATTTACTTGCTTCATTAATGCAATATACCTCTTTCTCTTCCTCCCGTAAAAACTACTTCTGTCTCTAAAGAAGAAAGTTTGAAAGTCTATTAAATGTAAATTGCCGAGTAGCTGGGATCCACACAAAAAAAGGCTTTGTTTAAAAAAAAAAAAAGTGCAAGAGGTTCAAACAGTGAAAGAGAGGATGTATATATAAAAGAGGAAATGAAATTTAAGGAGAAGAGAAGCAGCCTGAGAATAGAAGAGCAAGAGAAGTTAATGCACAGTCAGCTTTTGAATTGGGGAATCTGTAAGAGAAATTGGCTTCAGAGTCTAAGGCCAGGTCTACACTGCGACTTTAAATCGGTTTAATGGCCGATATACCGATTTAACGCTGTATCCGTTCACACGACGTCGTCATTTATCGGTAACACGAGACTCTTAAAACGATTGGCTTCTACGAGGGAGTAGCGCTTTCGATAGTGATAACTCGGATTAGGGTTCATGTGGATGGAAATCGCGTTATTGGCCCCGGCGTGCATCCAGAGTGCAGCACTGACCGCTCTGGACGCATCTGAACTCGGATGCGCGGGCAGGTAACAGGAAAAGCCCGCTTCTTGAATTACATTTCCTGCTTGCCAGCGTGGAGCTCTGATCAGCACGGCTGGCAATTCGCATGAATCGAAAAGCGCTCCGCATAGTACGGGATACTAGGTGTCGCTGTATGGGAACAGAATCGTTGATATCGCTCTTACAGAACACGAAATGCCAGGTTTGAATAAAAAACTCCAGGATACACCGCTCGTGTGACAGCGTACGGAAGCGCGACATCAATGCCTCCATGAAGGGAGGGAGGGGGTTATGAGGTAGCGGCACTCAGACTATACCCACCATCCCACGCCCTTCCTGCAAAATTATTTGCATCTTGGCTAGCCCCAAGATGTATCTGGTAGGTGCAAACACAGTGTCTGGCGTGGTTCAGGGCAGCTCCTAGCTTTATTCCCCCACACACCACGTGGAAAAAAAAAAAGGGAAAGTTGCTGTGCATGGCTCGTCAATGCACTCCGCGAAAAGGGCCAGGGTTGCTGCGGCCTTCAACAAGGAGGTGTTGAGAGCTGTCCGTCAGCACCACACGCGGGCAGGTGTCTCTGCCTCAGCACTGTGCTCTTCAACACGGAAGTGGAGATGGGATAGCTGGGAGGACAGCTCCCCACATGCCCGCTCCCAGATCGATGGTAGCTTTGGACCATGGACGCAAACAATCGATTTCGGGATCCCACTGTGGACGCGCTAAACCGATTTTATTAGATCTGTTTTGTAATATCAGTTTAAGCTAATTCGAAATAATCGTGCAGTGTAGACGTACCCTAAGATGCCCAGCATTATGATAGATAGATTTCTGGATAATTAGGCATGAGGAATAGTAAGTGATATATTCACTTACTGCATTTATGTTCTTTTAAAGGGACCTGGAGATTCTCTTTCTCTGTTAAATGGTTTGAGGTTTGGGACTCTACAGAGATTGTAATATAAAATAACCCCAGAAATACTTTTGGGTTTGCTTGATTTTCAAGCAAAGTGAGGGTCAAATAATTTGACTGCTATAATTGTTCTCCCCTCTCTGGGTTATCTTTAAACAAGGTGCAGACCTTTTATATGACCGATCTGTGTATCATTTAAACAATTCAGGTCTGATCTAGAGCCCAGTGAAGTCAGTGGAAATGCTCCCATCACTTTAATGCACTTTGTATCAGGTTCTAATATCACAATAGCACTTGCTTTCCAAGGCATGTTAGGACACCGGAGGTTGTCCCTGTCGATGGATGTTGTACTGAAATGGAATAGCCTGAGGAAGACACATTGAATCATGTTGTACAATATCCTGCTCCTAGCGTTTTGAGCCACTCTGACTCTCAGAACTTGCTGTTTAAATGCATACAACAAGCATGAGTGACTTGGACTCTTCCATCCAGAAACTCCTCAGCTCAGAGCTCATTTTCCCCTCTCAGATCCATCAATTACTCTATCCAGGCTGCACATTTTGCTTTAGCGCTAACCAAACAATCACTGAGCAACAAAATGTCCCCACAGTTGACTAACCCAATGAGAGACTATGAGGAAAGACAAGCTTAGGACACAATGTCTTTCCATGGATGACAAAGTTGGTGATAGAACTTTTGGGAGAAAATTCAGCCTCCTTCCTGCTACCAGCTATTCCTGGAGTGGGAATAAAGATGAAATACATACCTGCCCGGAGGCCAGCACAGAATCTACATGCTACTGAAATACTCACTTAAACTTTAGTTTGAAAACTTCAGTGGATCTTAAGGTACATAAGCCTCTGCACAGAAGTGCATTTCACCAGAAGTGAGTCTCTAGCAGGCTGTGCTTGACCTCGCCAAACTAAATAAAGAGGTTGTTTGTTTAAGATAAAGCATTACTAATATTAAATGAAGCCCAGGGTGGAGTTAGTAACACACAACATTACTGTTTGTGGCAAGGTTAATGCACTGGAAGCCTCTTTCTAGATTATTCCCATCATCTGCTTGTCTGCTGTAGGAGACAAAGTCTCTCCTTTGCAGAGCTAGAGAGTGCTATGTCTGAGGTTGTATATAAAAGGAACTTGCAAGAATTAAGAAGCAATAATTAGATGTACTGAAGGTCCTTGGTCCTACAGCCCCCATGGGCCTGGAGCAGCCAGTGGGAGCTGCGATTGGCCTAACCTGCAGATGCGGCAGGTAAACAAACTGGCCCGGCCCACCAGGGTGCTTACCTTAGCGAGCTGCATGCCAGAGATTGCCGACCTCTGAATTACACAGATGTGTAACAGTCTAAGATTATATGTCACTACTAATTTAAATCCACAAGGGGCAGGTGAATGAAATCAATTAACAAATATAGGATACAGTAATAAATTAAACCTATTTAGCTGACACTGAACATTGCCACCATTCACCCCACAGTGTACACTCCTCGGGATTTCAGAGTCCTAGATGTTGGTGTGGGCATGCTGGAAGATCTGCAGCTGGAGACAGCACTCTGGTAGGTCTGTATATCAGTCAATCCAAGGCCACAAGCTGCACAACCCCACTGACGATTGGAGCTGGGTCCACCAAATGTCAACAGTTCTGGGCCCTGGTTCGGTGGGAAGATCATTTTGCCTCTCCTTAGACTCAGTTTCTCTGATCTGCCCCTTCCTTTGCAAGTACTTTCCCACACCAGAGTGGGGGTTACTCACAGTCCGTCACTGCAGGGCCACCTCAGTCAGCTCTAGGCACAGGAACAGTCTCTGCCATGGCTTCTAGTAAAGGGGGCCTACCTATGCATACCCCATGGCTGCAACCCACAGGCGCAGATGACTTCAGTAAATCCCAGTGCTCAATATGTGCATCATGGTTCACCTGATTTGAACTCAGCAATCGTTCATAGTTGTTGGGAACTACTTGGGAAGATAGCTATGAACACTCAGCAGGAACTAGAATTTCACTTTATCCACCAGGCCCACCACAAACTGAGCTCATCAATATGGAAAAATGAAAAAGATCAGAAATGACATGGAATCAAGACAGGGTATGTAATGAAAAAGTGTATGGGCAGAATTAAAGAGAGCTTTGAAAGGCAGTGAATCTTGAGCAGATTTGGAAACAGGGAAATAATATGGGAAAATATTCTCTCTGAGTCCACTTAGAATGTGAACTTTATTTTTCCTGAGTGTCATATGAGAAAATTCTAAGATGGATTTGTCCTTCAACCCGGTATATTTAACATGACGGCAGGATATAGTTCAGCTGAGTTCATGGGAGAGGTACAATTCAGTTATATAAAGGCCAAAAATAAATGTAATAGGACATTTGAGTGATGACTTGTTTGAAGGAGCAGGAGTTTGGTCTCAGATGTGATAGACGGTAACATATTTTTTCCCTCCTAGTGGAATTAAACAGCATTATAGAATTATATACATTTAGCATTGACAAGACCACATAGGTTATCTCTTAGGGCTAATGTGGGATTGTTTCCTACATTATAATTAGAGCTGGTCAAAACTGGTTGAGAGTCAACCAAAATTAAAAATGTAATGGAATATTTTCATTCCAGGTTGAGATTTTTCCAGTTTTCAATCAAAATATCACCTCCCTCCTGCCAAAAACCCCACAATTATTGTTGTGTTTTTGTTTGTTTGTTTCTCCCCTGTTCCCCTTTGAAGAAGGGAAACAAGGAGAAGAAAAGAGAGGAGGGGATCATAAAACTGAAACTATTTTTCTTTCAGCAAAAACTGAAGAATTCTGCAAAAAAATATATCAAATGAATGAAAATTTTCCATTCTCTTTGAACATTTTTACAGAAATATACAGTATTTTTCAACCAGCTCTAGTAATAATGCATAATCACCCTGACCAAAATCTGGAAATGTTCTGGTATAGATCAGAACTTCATAAATGCTGCCTCTGCACATAGTGGCAGAAACAAGACTGCAGATGTGAACATGATATGAGAATCAGATTCCAACTTCACAGATTGAGACAAGATCCACGGGCTTGTCTACACAGTGCATTAGTCTGCACCAGACAGGTGTAAATTGTATTGCCCACTGGCGTGTGATGAACTAACTGGCCTGTCTGGACTCTGCTGCTTGCATTCCTATTTCAAACAGTACTGCATAAGCATGTGCTAGGGGATGTTTGATGCACTCCAACAGTGTCCACACAGTCACTACTTTCTTTGGGAGGTTGTTGCACAGCCTAATAGATCTGATTGGCAGGAGCCATTTCTGATACTCACTCAGAATTTTCCCTTTCTCAGTTGTAACTCATCACTCATGATTATATCCCCTTTGACGTTCTAATTCAGCTTGCAAACCAGCCCACTTACCCAAGTCTACTCACTGACCTTCACACTTTAGATGATAAAATCCGAAGGTGAAAAAAAAACCAATGATATTTTACTGGCCTCTAAAAAAATAATGACTTGCCCCAGGCCAATGGGTGACTTGAATTTTGCAAGTCTGTTCCACATCATTCCTCTTCCATGTCCATGTTTACATATTTTAAATATTTCTACATAGCTGCCATGGTTATCTCTACCCACCACCTCAGAAATTGGATTACTACATTGGCTCATGGGGCAAAATCCTCCCCTCTAATCCTGACTTTGTTTTGACTTTCAGCTACACTAGATTCACTGTTAAATATTCTGCACTAATCAAGCATGTAACTCTCAGTGCCTTTATTGAGAGAGTGCAGATTATGTAATAAGGAGCCGCTGGGCAGCTGAGAGCTCCACCACGTGGATCAGAGAAAAGAATTTTGTACCTAAGGCAGAATTCTGTATAGTACCAAACTTTCCCTGAAGACAAGGAGAGTTAAGGATACTCAGTGCCATGAAGGAGGAACTCACAGGATTAGGCCCACAAACCTTTATAGCTGTGTCTAGAATTCCTGGAGGCACATTAATGTGGTTTAGTATCATGCTCTAATTAAGTTACAGGACTAATGTACTCAAAGTAGTTCAGTAAAAGTTAAAACTCACTGATGGAAACAAACAAAGAAAAAACAACTCCTGTACAAAAGAAATGTCAGACGCAAGAACGCTGAAGGACCACTGGGCTGCACCAATCACTTCACCAACAAATATGAAGGCGAAAGCCATCGTTTTCACAATGAAGATGCCTTTCCATCATTTGACATGACCATGAACCATACAGTGTTTAGAGGTAACTAGAATCTCCCTTCTGACTGTGTTATACAGCAGTACAATTAAAGCTATTATAAAACCAGATTTTTTTTCTTTTGCAAGAATTTTTGAAAAGTCAACATTATTTCTTCCTCCTGATAGGAATGAAAAGTTGAAATATCAAAAATATTTGTGAACTGAGAAATTCTGAAAAGTTTCTCGTTGGTAGCAAGGAAGTGGAAAATATTGACATTTCAGTCAATATAATTTGATATTTTGAAGCAAAAAATTTCATTTTCAGCTGACACTTTGAAATGATGTCCCTGGTTGGAAAATTTAAATAAATAAATAAATCAGTAAATAAATCAGAATTATGTGGAATGGAAAAATATTTTTTTCAGTCAAAAATTTTGACCAGTTCTAAATAAAATTTTTGGGAAATGGAATAAAAGGTTGAAATTTCAAAATTTTCTGTAGAACATAAATTCTGGAAAAAAAACATTTTGGAAATGTCAAAAGGTTTTATTTTGATTGAAACAAAACATTTTGACATTTATGAACTTTTGGGTTGGTTTGTTTCAAGGTTTTCAACATTAAACCAAATTTTCCATGGTTTAGTGCCTTATGGGAACTATAATTCTGGCGTCTTTTCTAGCCTACGAGCCTGACTTCCTAGCTGGATTCCATCTCCCATAATGCACCCAGTCATGTAACTCCCATGATGCACCTTGCAGTTAAATCAGAAGAAAAGCAGCGCATTGTCTTACTAGAGATACAGTCCTCAAGGAGCCCAGCCAATAAGGGAGAATAGGGGTTGGAACTTTTATTCCCATAAGGCAGTGTACTATAGGGAAATACAATGTAATGTTTTGTTGAACTGATTCAAAATAAAAAGTTGTGGGTCAGTTCAAAAACTGCAATGTTCCAACTTTGGTAGAACTGACCTGAAATGAAACATTTCATTTCAATTTTTCTGGCAGAAAATAATATATAAAAAAATCAGCAAAATCAAAATTTCCCCACAGATGTCTCGGGAAGAAAAACTTCCCTGGTGAACTGGCTGGGTGTAGTCTTTCTGCTCTTGAATTCATTGCAGTGGTGGCCAGACACTACAGCAGACTTAAACACTATGATTCTGGTTAAACCGCTAGGACTAAAATTATCTGAAACAGGAGGCAGAAATGGGGTTTATTAATCCATATTTTGGAAGCAAAATAATAAGTGATCTGATTTTCAAAATGGCTGAGCACTCTTTAGCTCCCTTTGACCCCAACAGAAGCTGTTGGCTAATCAGCCCTTTTGAAAATCAGGCTACTTATTTAGGAGCCTTGGGTTAGGCTCCATTTTGATATATCTTAGCTCTAGTGTGTAACTTCTCTTGATGACTGCCCACTTTGCTAGGCTTTCAACTGAGATGCTGTGCTGGGGAAGAGGCACATTTTCTAGCTCCTGGGAAAAACAATGGGTTAGGATTTCCAGGAGAACATGGTCCTGAATCAGCCATGTTCCTTCTGCAGGAACAGTGTTCAATCTGCTTCCTTTTCTCCCTACACGGTGTTTAAGATGAGTGTGTTGACTAGTGCTCTAAGAGTTAACCATTCAATAGAATTTATAATCCTGTAGCTTGAGTACGCCTGTGAAAGCCCTAAACTTCACAGCTAGATCTCAAACTGGGACCCTTTTAGTCCATAGGAAGTAGCTCTACTAGGTATGGACAAAATACATTTTCTCCTGAAACAGAGACTCCTGCTAGCAGAGCCAGTAGGTGCTGGGCTGAACTTTTCTCAGCTGGAGGTTGTTCTTTGCTCACATAGCACTCACATTATGCACCATCTCACTTTCTATCTCTGTTTGAAGCTACCTCAGCATCTATGTAGCAGCATCAATTTCTGGTGGGGTGAGGGATGGAATGCATTGTTCCTTGTCTTGAAAATGTGTTTGAAACAGAAGCAGCAAAGCAGCATCGTCATACAGCAGACAATAGTTTAATTTCAGAAACCAGTATTCAAGGGGGATTTGTCCCATATTGCTAGGGTTTTATAGCCTACTAACTGAACCTTAACCACATAAGATGCTGGAAGTGTAAACACGCAGCGATGTGGTACCAATATTTAAATGGAGCTCCAACAACAATGTCCCCCTGTAGCCCGTGATAAAACCCCATGTCCTGGAGACTTATAGAGAAGAGGATGACAGGATGGGGAATCTATTCATTGCTTTTCCCAGTTAAACAAAGGTGCTTTCTCATGATCATATCCCAGATGGGGGGGCTATACCACTCAGAAAACTGACCTATACTAAGTATACTTTGATGGGAATGTTTATACTCGGTTCTTGGAGGGGAAAAAAAATGGTAAATTGAATGCCAAATCCTGAGCTTGATTACCCCAGCACAAACGTCAGTGGAGTATTTACTGCGGGTTTACAACATCAAGTACTATCAGAATCTGGCCTATGTGGAGTATTGACAGTACAGCCTGGGCTCAATATGTTCAGTAAATGCAATTGTGATTGAGAATGAGTGAGTTTTGTGACAGAGAGAGCACAGCTTTCTCCCCTGAACAGCTGTTTTGATCATATCTGTCACTTGATGCAATCTGGTGCAAAACTATTTGTTCCCCCAAAATGTTTACGAGACTTTCCAGGGTGTCATATCTGTATCACTAGAAAGGGTGAGGTCCATCTGAGGCAGGGAAAGAACCCCCCATCCCTGCTTCGAGTTTGGTTCCAGAACTTTAACTACGGATCCCGGCTGGGCCTGTTAGCTGAGTCCAGCTCATCATGTCACTGTAAAAGCAATTGGTCGTCTTTTGGAGGGAATGAGAAGAAACAGGAAAGGGTTAAGATTGGCCTGTCTGTGTTTGAGCTGCCTCATCCTCAGGTTATAGTGGCAAGGGCATTAGGATAGCAACCTCTTGATGTTTTTCTGTGTCCAGACATACTCTATTAGGAAGCAAGGCTTCACCACTTTCCTAAAATGTGGATTACAGTAGGCAGCTAAAATGTAACCAAAGGGAGCTCTCATATTGGGGAATCTTATATCACTGTCAAAATTGACATGCTGAATATCTACCAATTTCAAACCAGAGCAGCACAAGCCTTTTCACAAACCTGGCCTCAGGTTTCCAACGTACTTTCAAGAGACTGATGAGTGACATGCCTTTCATGTTTTCAGCTTCCTTTCCTTTTTGCACATCTCCATCTCATTCTGCCATTACCCTCTCTCTCTCTCTTTCTCTGCCTGCGTGAGACACTGAGCACTCCTCTCTGTCACTCTATTCAGCTGCCCTCTGGAAAGCATTTTGTGATGCTTTGAATGGAGAATGCAACAGAAGAAAAATTGTGTTGAATTATTATCAGGCTGGTTTTCACTAATACCATGGGTAGCCTACCCCATAACATAACTTGGAGGACTATGTACTACTGCTCCTCTTCAAGTCTAGGGCAGCAGAGTATATTCCCCTACGTTCTCCACAGCTCCGGATGCTTCAGGTACAGCTGTGTTCATGACAGAGCCAAAAGGACATTGCTGAATCAGTGATAGAGCCAGGCATAAAACCCAAGGAGTCTTACTTTCCCAGTGCTCTGCATTTGTCCACTAGACGGGGGATGATTGTGTAAGCCTGTACCTGGAGATGTTTAATAGAATAGAATAGAATAGAATAGAATAGAATAGAAAGTGGCCTTATGTACCAAGTGCTTTTTGTACCAGAAGTCCATCAAATTGCTTTTACAACTGAATGGGTAACTGTGATAAATGTGTAGGCTAGAATAATGGCCATTATGAACCCAGAGGTAGCTCATAACATCTTTGGACTTAGAACTTGTTTAAATGAAAGTGGAAGAGTTGAATAGGAAACAGGATTGATTCTCTGCTTGTTTTTTGTTTGTTTGTTGTGGGTTTTTTATTCCTTGCCTCTCTCTCTCACACATACACACACACCCCTTGAAAACTGCGATAGCATCCTCAGTCACCATGTGGTTAATGACCAGAATTAAGCAGAAAAGACCTTGGATTCTCATCAAACCCAAAAGAACAGCATCTCTGTGAGCTTAACATGTTGTTGATACTGCACAGCATGGCTAGCATGCTGGATATGCTCAAACAGATGTCAGACATAAACCCAGAACCTTCTGGACTAATGACGAGAATGCTACTAATTGACCCATGTGGTGGTCATGAGGATCCTACAACTACAGGTTCAGAAAGCAAACATATGTCCTAGATGTGAAGCAGTCATTTCGTATAGATTCTAGCTCCATTGTCTAAGAAACAATCTTGGATCATAAGCCTTTGACCAGAGAGAAAGAATATAGGAAGTGAATCACATATTTATTTGGTCTTCAAGCGCTGATATTTTTGAAGTCAATAGAGACACATTATTCAGTTGCATTAGAAAGTTACTGCTAGTAGTTGACATAGATGCGCTACACAATAACACCCAGTGATCTGTGACTGGAACTCCATGAAATCATAGAATCATACACTATTAGGGTTGGAAGAGACCTCAGAAGGCCATCTAGTCCAACCCCCTGCTCAAAGCAGGACCAACACCAACTAAATCATCCCAGCCAGGGCTTTGTCAAGCCAGGCCTTAAAAACCTCTAAGAATGGAGATTCCACCACCTCCCTAGGTAACCCATTCCAGTGCTTCACCACCCTCCTAGTGAAATAGTGTTTCTTTATATCCAACCTAGACCTCCCCCACTGCAACTTGAAAAATGTTTTGCACATAAAATGGATCTTTATGTATGTCAACTAAATACTTCTAGGACCAGTATTGTCTAGTGGTTATTTGAAAGAGCTGAAAATTTGGGAAGCAAATTTTAGTGGCGTCTTTTGTTCAGTTGAGTTTTCTCAGGCAAATAAGTTACACAAAACAAAGTCTGTTGAATTCTGGTATTAAACTAGTTTTATAAATATTTTTTTTAAAAAAATCCCATTGGTAGCTGACACATGTAAAAGGAAGTTTTTGCTAGTATGAGAAAAACTGGGAAGTGACATTTTCCTAAATGCAAAAGCTCTACAAGATGTAAAATAATTCTCAAAAAAATAAGAATTGTTCTCATAAACGCGACAAAACTGATGCAATTTGCAATGGGTTTTGTATGTTTATTTTTAATGAAAAGAATGAATCAGTACAGTTTTGCAACAAATACTTTTTTTACAGCAACCCTCAGAATTTATATCCAACCCTAAGCAATGTCATGAGATTTCCAGTTACCCCAGGACTTGACTGTAAATACTACAAGAATGGCCTTTCTCTGGTAATGTCAATAGCTCTGCTACCAGTTTAACACAAAAAGGTAGAGAGAGGTGCATAATCAACGAAGACAATACAGTGTAAACTTTTATATGACATTCAAGACTAGTTTCAGTTTTATGTGACTACTTCTCTTATCCAAACTAGCTTATCAATTCTCTCTTAGGCAGCACTTGTTTCAATTTGACTTTCTGACACATCATCAAGGACCTCATTTTTCCTAGTGTCACCTCATTCCCAAACCATTTTGCTAGTGCCATCTCATTTCTGTGGCAGTATCTTAATAACACCTCCATAAGTGAGGCATTGTTGCAGTACAACCTCATTTTTATGGCATTATTCAAATCCCACTTCATTACTAAAGCATTGTTTTAGTGCCACCTCCTTTCTGTGGCATTATTCCAATTCTTAGGAATTATTCTGAAGACCTGGTTATTTGGGAACTGAAATCCAGTGGATCAGCCTGCTCAATCTATTCCCTTCTCCTGAGGCCTCCATTTTACTTCCATTGCCTCCATTTATCTAGCCCTGGCTTCCTCTTGATACTTAAGAACACTGGAACATAGACATTATCAGACCAGATCAGACCAGCAGTCCATCTAATTCAGCTCCCTATCTCTGACAGTGGGAAATACCAGATTCTTCAGAGGAAGGTAAAAAAAATTCCATTAGTGGACAAATGAGGAATAACCTTTACTCCTTTGTAGTCCAACAGGCCTAGTGATTCTGTCATGTGCTTCCTGGTTCTGATATAACTGGAGAACTTCTTCGTATGTCTCTGACTAAATGTTATTCAAAATCT
Organism: Chelonoidis abingdonii; assembly: GCF_003597395.2. Classification (NCBI taxonomy): domain Eukaryota; kingdom Metazoa; phylum Chordata; order Testudines; family Testudinidae; genus Chelonoidis; species Chelonoidis abingdonii. The sequence continues at coordinate 9,891,754 of NC_133774.1, forward strand.
CTCTTAGCCTTCTTGATGTCATTACATATTGACTGTATACTCCCTCCTGTTGGCTTCACCAGGAGTGGGTTATATTTAGGCTTGACAGAATTTGATTTTTTAGATAATTTTGATGGATAATATCATTTTAACAAATATTACCATTTTTTATCAATTTTAAATTTTAACAGTTGGGCAAAAAATATGGATTTTAAACAATTTTTAGATTTTTATCCATTTACTTTTTCTCAGTTAAGGAAATTAGGGAAAGTGAGACAATGAAGGAGGCTCAGACGCTGAGATTCAAAAAGTTAAAGCTTTATAACTGTTAAAATGCAAACTGTCAACATCTGCATGTGAAAATTTTAACCTTAAATCAAACTGTAGTAAATTCTCAAGCAGTATTTTTCTTACTTTGCCTCTCTGTTAATTTCAACTATTATTGACGGAAAAAAATTTCCATCGATTTGTGCATGTACAGTGAAATTGACGTATATCAACATTTACCGATAAAAATCTAATCCTTCCAAACTTAATTATATTTAGCCTCAGATTCCTGAATCCAAAATTAAATTGATCCAAAATAGAATTTAAAAAACTGTTTAGAAGGAAATGTGCTGAGTTGGCCCAAAGTATTTCTCCCACTGTCCGGTGTCAAGAGAATTCAGGTTGTGCCCTGATGTCTTTGATGTTCTTGAACTCTAGGGTTACATTGTCAGCTGTTGTAAATAGAAGTCACTTCATTAACTTCAATGGAGTGACACTGATTCATACCAGCTGAGGAGCTGCCTATTGTACTGCGCTGTGGTCTTATGCACACTTCAAATCCTGCTTTTACAATAACTTTTATTAAACCAAGAGATTCTTTTTCCTATACTTTCCCCAACAGTTCTCTCTTTCCCTCTCTCTCTCAGAAACACACACCTTAAAGAGACAAGCAAACTTCCCTCAACCTTGCACTCATCAAGTGCAGTCTTAGAAAGGAACCAAGGTTATCCTCTGAGGATAGCATAATTCTAAACCAAATCTTGACTGTATGAAATGCATCTGGTCATGAAGCAAAGTTTCTGAGATTTGCTCCGTGAAATGTATATATTTAATTTTACCCCATTGAGGTTCCCTGCATGAATACTCTCTTTAGTTTTCTTTCCATTCCTTGCATTCTCTGATGCTCAAGTATTGCAGTTTATAAAAGGTGACCCCCACCATCTACCTTTCCTTTTTTCTCCCCAACACATACACAAATGTACATGCACAAGGAATACTCAAGAAAACCATATTTGGGATTAGATACTCCCGGTGCAGTGATCTTGCTGTGACTGTTACGTTACGGGTTCAACAGCATGATAATGTCTCCCTGGGTTCCCATGCTTGGAGTATTTTAAATTCCTTTGCTGGCTCCGTGCCATGATTTATTATAGTATTTCTTGCTGTTCATTGTAAGCCTGAAGGGAGAATGCAGGTGAGTCTAGGAGTTTCTATAAAATAGCTCCGAGAAGATGCTAGTTTGCTGGTGTTCAAATCTCTTTGAATTGAGGCTCTATCTTAGGGTCAAAAACTTCCCTGTCCATCATCACTGCACCTGCAGTCCGAAATAGCCCTTGTCAGCCACATCAACATGCTTTGCTGCTAGTGTTCACATGAGTGGGTGAAGGACAATTACCCACATTTGAGGAAAGAGGATTAAATTCACTTCCTAGTGAGCTATTTTCTTAAATGGCCCTGGGGAAGTACATGTATGTTTCACAAGAAGACAAGCCAATACCCAGTCTGGGTGCAAAACAGCATCTCTCATATGCAGAATGAAATCTTTTCAGAGCCAAATGGAATAGAAGGAGGAAAGACAGATCATTGGTGTTTTCACATTCTGAACTTACATCAAACCAAGAGCAATAGGTAGGCAACTCTTATCAATGAAATATATGTAGGAGGGGATGTGATTCTCCAGGGTAATGGACCTAGTGCAGTCTCACTGTGCCAAGTGGGCATGAGAAGAGAAGTTATCACTGGTGTGAGGGGAGAATTCTGATTTTACAATATTTATTACACACTTGGCATAGGTGTAAATGACTGTACAAGGTATCAGGGATTGGCAACCTTTCAGAAGTGGTGTGCTGAGTCTTCATTTATCACTCTAATTTAAGGTTTCGTGTGCCAGTAATACATTTTAACGTTTTTAGAAGATCTCTTTCTATAAGCCTATAATACATAACTAAACTATTGTTTTATGTAAAGTAAATAAGGTTTTTCAAATGTTTAAGAAACTTTATTTAAAATTAAATTAAAATGCCACTGAAAATCAGCTCGTGTTCCACCTGCGTCATGTGTGCCATAGGTTGCCTACCCCATGTTAGAATGAGGCCCCTAGTGGGACCTGTGATGTTTACAGATAGCTGAGCCAATCCTGTTCCCTGCCAGGGCTATTTTGTGCAGTAGGATCATATATAGTGAAAGAGGGCATGGCCGTATGCCCCAGTCATCCCCCGTCTGCCAGAACAATCTTTCATGAACTTGAATGGTAGTGCAAAGCAGAGCAGCAATCTATTTGGATGTCTTTTTGGGTGGCCCTAGGTTCTTTGGGTACATAAAGGAACCTTAAAGCTATCTTCACTATTGTTCTCCTTCCTGAGTTTCACTGAGCACAGCTTGGATGGAGTCCAGGCTCTGGGACACCTACTTTCAATTTCAGAAGTCCTTGCTGGCTGGCAAAAGCAAAGTGTCACACTGGGCCAGATTCCAGGCTGGGGTATGGCCTGTTTGTGTTATGCGGCTGGTTTAAAGTAGATGTAGAGCCAGTGTAGCTGGCCCTGAAACAATTCCTCCAGAGCAGGAATCCTCTAGTTGGATGGAACTAGTGTGTCAGCTCCTAAATTGCCTCCCTCTTCTCCCCTTGGCTGCCAATATGGACCCTTCTAGTTGCCCTGGTATATGTAGAGGGTCTGTCTCAGCAGTCACTCAGCCCAGTATGAGAGACAGGGAGTGCAAAAATGTCTTCAAGCATAAAATACCCTTTTGCAGAGACAGTCCATCCCTGAAGAGCTTACAGTCTAAACAGAGAAGCCAGACAAGGGATGGGAAGGGAGATGTATGTTACATGACCCGGGAGAACTGCAAACTGCACAGTTTGGTGATCTTTATTCAATGCAAGAAATAGTCTGCTTAATGAGTGACTTATGGACTGCAATGGCTATTCAGTTTGAAACTGTTATTGGAAGAGAGTTTTAAAGTAATCTAGGCTAATTAGCTGATGGTTGCAAAGCCCTTTGAAGATGGAGAGCTCTATAAATGCTAAGTATTATTATTAAGTGTAAATTGTATTGTTTGGCTAACCGGTAGCTCAGTGGAAAAAGAAAGAGAGAGGAAAGGGACTGAATGTGGTGATTTATGTAGAAGGGAAGTTGATTACTTTAAGATGAAGGTAATTATAATCTTTCACTCAATCTTGCCAGCTTGTAGGGGGAGCAGATACTACCACCGTGAAATGAGGGAGTGGGAAGGAAGCTATGCAGTTCAGGACACTGATAGCTTCAATCCAGAACAACTGCAGGCCACAGCCAGGCGAAGTTTCCCTACATTGCCCGCCATCTTTTTTCTACACACTGCACTTTAAGACCTGTTGCTGGCGGTGACCATAGATCTATGGGTATATAAAGGAGCTGGGTCAATCGTTCTCAATGGGCCAGTGTGTATGTCTTTTGAGGCTATCAATTAGTACCAGTTCTGGTGGTGGATATTGTTTAATATGGACGCTGATGCTCTAGGAACTTGTGTGTTTTAACCATGCTTTCCAGAAATTTTGTTTAGGAATGATGTTGTTACAGGAAAGTTCTGTCTCTGTATATACACCTCTACCCCAAAATAACTCTGTCCTTGGGAGCCAAAAAATCTTACCGCGTTATAGGTGAAACCGCATTATATCAGACTTGCTTTGAACCGGTGGAGCATGCAGCCCCGCCTCCCTGGAGCGCTGCTTTACTGCATTATAGCCGAATTTGTGTTATATCGGGTCACATTATATCGGGGTAGACGTGTATGTAAATATTCAGTTACTAGATAAGGTGCCAGTAAAAGGGGTTAAAGACAAGATAGCATAGTTTTGTATAAACTGGACACTAAGAAGTGTATACTTGAAATTAGATGAAGGTTTCTAACCATTAGAGGAGTGAGGTTCTGGAACAGCCTTCCAGGGTTTAGCTGATCACCATATTTGGGGTCGGGAGGGAATTTTCCTCCAGGGCAGATTGGCAGAGGCCCTGGGGTTTTTCGCCTTCCTCTGCAGTGTGGGGCACGGGTCATTTGCTTGAGGATTCTCTGCATGTTGAGGTCTTTAAACCACGATTTGAGGACTTCAGTAACTCAGACATAGGTTAGGGGTTTGTTACAGGAGTGCGTGAGTGAGATTCTGTGGCCTGTGTTGTGCAGGAAGTCAGACTAGATGATCATAATGGTCCCTTCTGACCTTAAAGTCTATGAGTCTATGAGGACCAATATCATTTCTTGCTGTGACTGCAAATGGATTCCTCTAGCAGCTATTTACATCAGCTGTATTACTGATTACTATTTCATATAACCCTAGTAATTAGCACTGTCAGTCTTAGCATATAATCACCAGTGGTACACTGCAACATAGATGTTCATACTGCAGTTCAAAGAAATGAAAGGAACAGTCTGTTTCCTGATTAACTTACCTTGGTTACAAGGTGCACAAGGTCTTGGAGGTGACCCTGCCAGCAGGTAGGGGATCTTAGGGGACAATTACTGCACTGGTGGGGTGAAAAATAAACTTTATTAAGAAAATGCAAAAACAGGGAAAATTCAATAGTGAGGGGTATGGGGTTTGTTAAGGTAGACAATTGGGGAGGGGTTTCTTTTAGTAAATAGTATAGGGGGTTTCAATAGTGGGGTAAAAATACGTGGGGTAACCATACAGTTGGTAACCAACTAACACTGAAATATAAATGTAACAGGTAGCTAACAATTTCTTATGTAAGGGTGTGTCCACAGCAGCATATAACCAACTAACGTTATGGGAAAAATGTGTTAAATAACAACATCTTTAGGTAAAAATGTGTCACAGTGGTATAATGTAAAATGTGAGGTGTGTTAGAGAGAAAAAAGGTGAACCAATGGGGTTTTATGCTAGACTTTATTAATACAATTGAGGTTTGGGGCAGTAGGAGCTGGGTGAACACGTGGGGGAAGGGATTAAAAAAGAGAGAGAGAGAGAGGAAGGCAGTGGTAGGAATGAGGTTGGGGGATGGGGAAGGAGGGAGCACGTGGTGAAGCAGAGACCAGAGGCAGGGGCGCTGCAGAGGGAGATTTAAACCCAGGGAGACACAGAGAGCAGACAGGCTGCAAGTTTAAACAGCAGAGAGACTGCAACGAGTGACTGGGGAGCTCGGGGGAGACACGGGCAAGCTCAGGGGGGGGTTAGGGCAGCAGGAAGACAGACTTAACCACAATTATACAGAACACAGCAAAATCTAATCTATGATCTAACTTAACCAAGACTACACAAATTAGCAAGTAACAGAACACAATGACAACAATTTTTTAAACCTAACTTACAGAGCACTAATACAAACAATTCTCTAAACCTAACTTAACCACAGCTATGCAAATGATATAACACTTATCTAGACTAAGAACCTGATTCTAATAGGTTGCACCTTACACTATGCCGATTCTTTGATCGGAGGGGGAGCAGTTCAGAGGGCAGAGTGGTGTGTGTCCAGGTTACAGCCGGGGGGGGGAGGGTTAAACTAGTGGTGGCTGCAGCAGTGGGGCAGCTGCAAGCTGGCAGCCCAGGATACAGTCCAGGAAGGCACAGCTTAGCAGCGGCACAGGCTTATTTTTAGGAGCAAAGGCGCTGCGGAGCAAGAAACAGATTACAGATACAGACCAAGGAGTTAGCTTGGGTCAGTTTGCTGGGGAAACAAGGCCAGCAGCTAGGACAGGGGGAGTTTTCAAGAGGGAGTTCTTACCAATCCTCAGGACAGCAGCAAGCACAGAAACAGGAACATCAGTAGCATCGGAGGATGGAGAAAGGACTCAATTCGCTTACAATAATCACGAGATCTCCAGGCACAAATTCGTTGTTCGTGGGAGGGGAGTTTAAAAACAGGGGTATGCTCAAAAACAAACAAGAGCAGGGAGAGGGCCCCCCAAAGACCCCTAGCTGATCAGACCAGGTGGCAAAGCAAGGACCTTCTCCGAGGTCTGATCAGAAAATGTCTCATTTTAAAGGCAAACTCAGGCAGTTTCCCATCAGTACTTTTGATTGGCTCCTCTTATACAGGGGAGGAGAGAAGGCAGGGAAAAGCTGCAGGTGAGCATAGGCATGCCTGGGCATGTTCTGAGCCACAGGTATGACTCATATGCTTAATTAGTTGGCCACTTCAGGTCTTGCATTTCTGGGCAGCGCCCCCCACACCGATCCTTGGTCTGAACAAAGGAGCCAAACAAAGAAGCAAGAAGCGCCGTCCCTAGGCAGAGCAGTGGCTCCAGTTAGTCTGTACATGCCATCCCTATGAATAGGGCTGTGACTTTAGTTAGCACAATGGCCGGGAGGGGTGGCCACACAGAACTAACAGAAAGGAGAGGGGAACAAGGAATGCAGCAGGGGGACAGCTGTAACAGACAGGAGGCATGGATGATCTCTTACTACAGGTATATACACTATCTAGCCCCAATGGAGGCCTCTAGGCCTTTCTGTAATTCACATAAATAATAACCAAATAAAGTCTTGGATCTGTTCTTAGAAAGATGTATATGAGGGCAGATACTAACACTGCACTGTTACAGACTTGGGCCTCAGTAGCAAAATGCTTGGGGTAGAGGCTGTATCTTTTTCACATAGCTCCAAAGCCTGAGGTTAGCCCCTGGGCTGACAAGCTGGGTCAGACGCTAGTAAGATGTGTTACAGGGCAGTTGCAGAGTACCTCTGCAGAGGCTGCTTTTGTCTAATGACATGTGTGAGTCCTTTTCAGCTCCTATTGTGACTACCTGGCACTGGTAGATAGGAGCAGCCACATAGCAATGGTCCATCTGGTTCTACCCATGTGCCTCCTCATCACTCCCCCCTCTGAAATGCCATGCAAAAAACATGTGCCAAATCCCCAACATAGCCCTCCATCACTGCTCCGCCTGTCTCAAGCAGTGGAGTTGCACTGGTCTTGTCACTCTACTTCCCGTGGCAGTGAGCGTGGTGTTAGGGGCTGTGCCTTTAAGGGCTGAGCTTCCCAGACAGCGAGACTGGTTGGGCACTCTGGAGCTCTCGTTTTGCATAGCCAGCTGGAAATGAACCCAAAATAAAGCAGACCTCTTGCAAGCACCTTAAACACTGAGTGATCACTGAACATTGAAGTGGGGGCAGGATTTATCCCATATGGACAACTGCAGCAACTTCCTCTTTTACATAAACCTTCTCTACAGCACCATTGTATAGTACTTAATGTTACCTGCCGAGGGCTGGCTCCAGGTTAACATCTTTCCTGCAGTCACGATAAGAACTTTTCTTCTTTTGTCCTTCTAGGGCTGTAATGAGAACAAATGGAAGTGACCTTACATTGTGGGACACTTATAGTGTTTTAATACAAATTTCATTACACTGCAAGTCCAGCAGAGTATTCATTAGAACATCCATAAAGTCTTTGTGGAGGGCTTATTAGCTAAAACAAGCTATTGAAATTAGCCAATCATTCTATAATTGATCTCCCTGTGAATCTTTTACTGCACTAAGGTGAAGTAAGCTGCCTGAGGTTCTGGGACGAATGTATTAGTGCTGGGTTATGTGCAAAATAAATACGGTACATGAAACAGATAAAAAACATATGTAAATGTTCATATAGTCTCTTCGGTCACTGCTCCTCCTGACACTAGCTTGAGCCATGGAAGTCTGATCAAATTTGGGATCCAGATTAGAACTTCCCCAATATTCCAGGGGATCTGGATTAGGGCCAGCTCCAGGTCCCAGCATCCCAAGCACGTGCTTGAGGTGGCATGCCGTGGGGGGCACTCTGCCAGTTGCCGGGAGGGCGGCAGGTGGCTCCGGTGGACCTCCTGCAGGCATCCCTGCGGAGGGTCCACTGGTCCCGCGGCTCCAGTGGAGCATCCGCAGGCACGCCTGCGGGAGGTCCACCGGAGCCGTGGGACAGGTGAGCGGCAGAACAATCCCCACAGTATGCCGCTGTGTTTGAGACGGTGAAATGGCTAGAACCGGCCCTGATCTGGATTGGCAGTCTACAACAAGCTCGTCTCTGATTAAAACCAGTGTCCAGCATATGCAGTTGTGCAGAATATGGGTTTGGATGGGAGAAGTGGTTTGGGCTTTATTTTTAGGAGTAATGTTACATATTTCCTTATCCTGACCAGTAAAGGGTGTGTGGGATGACGTGAAAGAAACGGTTTTATTGAGTGGGTGATGATATTGTTACGTAGTTTGCCATAGTGCCTAAGACAGGGGTGACATTGCGTTAGGCAATGTACAAACCTGATGAGAGACAATTTCTTCCCCAAAGATATTACAGTCAAAACTGACAGGACAATGGGTGGGATGGGAAACTAAAGCAAATAGATTCACTCAAGTTCACATGTTAGGTGAGTGGCATCCTGGCCATTGGGGAGGTTCTCTGGCCTGTGTTATACATGAGTTCAGAGATGATCATAATGGTCCCTTCTAGCCATGGAATCTATGGCCCATGCTGCCTCTTATCATAGCACATACATAAAAACGTGTCAAAAAATAGTAAAGAGATTTGCAAAATACTTTCGAAACAATTTAAATTCTTCAGGTTCCAGAAAGAACAACTTTTCATTTATTCAAAATGTGTGTGTGAACATGTGTATTGAAATTCTTTTTAGGAGGGGGGTGTTTGTTTCCCCCCAATTTAAAAAAAAAAGATTATTTTTAATGAAAAAAACCCATAAATTTTAAACATTCCAACCAGCTCTACAAGTCGTAAAGATACTAGCCTAGATGTGCAGAACAGCTTAAACCAGCTACTAACGTTGTGCATCAAAACTTCCGCATAGCCAGATGATTCTCATGTCTAGAGGAGTAACATAGATCTTGTTGCTGGGTCAGGCTTAGTAGACTAGTGTCTTTGTGTAACACAGGTACAAGAATGACCTGTAGAGAGGCAAATCTAAGTGGCCTGAGATGTGTGAGGAAGCTCCTCTGGCTCAGATAGCAGAAATGCTGCCTATAGGCCATAACTGTTGTGATTATAGTGTCTATCTAGAGTTGATCAAAACATTTTCATCCAAACTTGTTTGGGGGAGGATGGAGTGGTGTGGGAGGGCAAAAATGGCTTTTCAGAGGGAACAAACATTTTCATTTACTTCAAAAATTTCCACTTCTTTCATTTTTGTCTATGAAAATTGAAAAACAAAAACAAACTGGAGTTTTTTGGTTAAAAAATGGTTTTCGGGAAGCCATGCTGGGTTTACAAAATTTGGAATATTTATGGTTTCAGCAAACTTAGGGAGAAATAATTATTTATAAAGAATTTCCTGTGAACAACTGGCATTTTTTCAAGTATCTTTAATGGACACCTACAAATGGGTTAATCTGTAAAATGGCCAGGTTGGCCTTTTAGAGATAGACTTATGCCCCGAGGGTAAGCAAATGATAGCAGGACCTACAGTGGCATTTTCCTAGCTGAGATTTTTGCTCCTGTGACAAAGATACGGGAGTGTTGTCTCACTGGAAAGGAAGTCAGCTCCTCATTAGACATTCATCAGCAACATACAAGATAGTCACACACACCCTTAACAAGATTGGGACATTAGGGGGCGCCAATGTGAAGGGAGGTAGAGGATGCAAGTTTCTTGTTAAACTGGTGGAGAGGAAAGTCTGCCCTGTGCCCAATGAGAGCTACAACAAGGAGGCAGATGGCCTGACTCCCCCGGGAACTCAAATTATCACCACAGAATTCCCAGTTAGCATGAAGGAATTTCTACTCCTCCCTAGCAGCAATGAACTATGAGTACTTAACATCACACTAGGATGTCCCTTGTGTGGTGAGACCTCCTTGTCCCAAAGTCCATGTGCTTACTTGTTTGGCAGCATTTCCTGAAGCAGCCCCAAGTCCAGCCAGTGGATGAAGTTGGCCTAGTTAATTAGTCAAGTCAGCTCTAGTATCTCATCACCACTTGGCAATCATAGCAGGTTGGATGTAAGCTAATACTCAACATAAGATATTTCTCATAGTAATAATTGGGAATCTTCAAAACACAGGTAGAAATACAATGGATCGGAGCTGTGTTTGGGGTGGCTCTTGTGTCAGATCATATTGTGTATAGGGTCTTGACATACCGATCCATTTTGCGAAACTTTTAAAGATCCTTTCATTATAAATAGTTCTCTTCTGCTACTAATGTATTGGGCCAGCACTGTAAGCCGTTTAAAAAATAAAAAACCTTGTTCTAATCTAGACCTAGTTCCAAATACTAACGCATCAATGTCAGAAACTGCAGTCAAGCACAGCCTGTCCCCAAATCCCAACCTCTCGAAACATGATGGCTCATTAATAACTTAAAAAGGATGATGACACTGATACTATTTATAGGGCCCTGCCAGGCAGGCCTGCCAAAGTTAAGGAAATTAACATGGAAAAGTTGTCAACTGGAAAACATTAGTGATTATCAACAGATCAATCAAACTTCAACTACTGTAAATTGTGCTTTTAGCTAACTAAAATGTATTAACAATGACAGTGGTTTGAATGCTTATTTTGTTACACTGTGCCCTTGTATCAGTTGCAGTGAAAGAGAGAGAGACAGAAAGACAGACACCTCCACTCCTCTTTCCCCTTTGCCCTCCTGCTCCCCTGACACCTGCCAAATCTCCCACAACCGCTGAGCTCCCAAAAGTTACAGTTACATGTTTCAAGATGAGTGGCAAATCGGAATTGCTGAACAAAATTCTCCTGAAGTCAATTAAGTGTTAATTAGTTTTGACTGAGGGCACACAAGTCTCTGGCAAGCTAAATAAGTGTCAAGGTGACAAGGTTGTACGCTAAGTACTAGGTTTATGAATAGCATGCGTGGAGGAGCTACTACAATTTAAGAGGGCTATTTTTTATTATTCTTTCATCATTTTTTTCTTATTCTGTCTCTCTCTTCATAGATTTAGTGAGAAACAGTGTTACTGCAACAGAAATGTTTTGTCTTCATGTTTCATGTTCACTGTAACCTGTTGGGTAGGAACTATTTATCTGTAGGGGGTGGTCAGTGAATTATTGGCACACTGGCCTTAGGAGGAAAATAGCAAGGAGGAACAAGAGAAGAGAGGTATGGACAGAAAGGCAACAGGCCCAAACCCAGCCCTGATTCTTATCCACAAATTCATTGGGTCTTAGAATCATAAGACTGGAAGGGACCTCGCGAGGTCTCTAGTCCAGCCCCTGCACTCATGACAGGACTAAATATTATATAGACCATCCCTGACAGGTGTTTGTCTAACCCATTCTTTAAAATCTCCAATGATGGAGATTCCACATCCTCCCTAGATAATTTATTCCAATGCTTAACCACCCTGACAGCTAGGAATTTTTTCCTAATGTCCAACCTAACTCTCCCATGCTGCAATCTAAGCCCATTGCTTCTTGTCCTACCTGCAGAGGTTAAGAACATATTTTCTTCCTCCTCCTTGTAACAACCTTTTACATATTTGAAAACTGTTAGGATGTCCTCTCTCAGTCTTCTCTTTTCCAGACTAAATAAACCCATTTTTTTCAATCTTCTCTCCTAGTTCATGTTTTCTAGACCTTTAATAATTTTTGTTGCTCTTCTCTGAACTTTCTCCAATTTGTCCACATCTTTCCTGAAATGTGGCGCCCAGAACTGGACACAATACTCCAGTTGAGGCCTAATCAGCACGGAGTAGAGCAGAAGAATGACTTCTTGTGTCTTACTGACAACACTCCTGCTAACACTTTTGATCTGAAAGCAAACTTTACAGTTTGGGCCAATCTGGCCAAAAAATCAGGACCTTTGGGGCCCAGGGAGAAGCACACAATGAAGAAAAAACACTGTGACTGAAAAATCACATTTGATCAAAAACAATACTGTGGTCAGTGTGGACTCAAATACAGGTGGTGAATAGCCAGATAATATATCTACTTCTAGCACCTTAGAGACTAACAAATTTAAGGCGCCACAAGTACTCCTGTTCTTTTTGCAGATACAGACTAACACGGCTGCTACTCTGAAACATATCTGCTTCTGTGACTTGAATATCAGATGCAATATTTTTGGTTTTTTTTAGCTTAGTGGAGGTTGACGTTTAGAGACCCCACCAAAAACAAGGCCTAGATGTGTTAGATATTATACAAACAGTATGTCCTTGCCTTTAAGAGTTTGCAATCTACAGCCCTGATCCTGCAATAATCCAGCTCCCATGCTGAGCTTCTTACATGATCAGAGTCTAAATGGACAAGGCCAGGAAAGGGTGTTAGAAAGGAGGTATTATTACTCACAACACTGAGACAGAAAAATGACCTGCCTCTTCCAATGTCATATCAGATGTCAATGACACAGATGGGAATTCAACCTACTGCTTTAGAGTCCCAGTCTAGTGTCTGAACCAAAAGATTATCCTTACTGGGGAGAGAGCTTTGCAAAAGAATCCAGAGTGGAGGTAGTGCAGTTTAGGTGAGAGACATGGAACTCTCTACTGCAGTAAATAGCTGGGAAGGGAACATTAACTGGAAGAACTTAAATGCTTAGTCCATTAATAAAGTTGTGTGAATAATTTGGAAGGGACTAGATAGCAGATGATTGGCTTGTACTTGTTGCTGCTTTGTGGTATGTGTCCGCTACTCTGGAAGTCGCAGAGAGTCGGATGGCTGAGAGTGTATTGTCAACCCAAGAAATGTTTGGAAATGGATGCTCACAACTTACAATGTCACTGACCATATCCATCTAATCTTATGACTGAAGACTAAGGATTTTGGGAACATTTCTCTGGCACTCCTGACTGCTGCCAAAACCTCAGCAGATTCACTTAAAATCAGGGATCTATCATTTTTCTGTTAAAAAAAATTGTTTGACACCAACAAATGAAAAATATAGATCTTTTCCATTTCCCTCTGCAAGCCGGCAGCTGCTGACATGAGCACTGCCTGAAAATGAGGAAAGGGCACAGGACATAATCCAGTTCAATGAGTGATTTGAAGATGACACAAGACATATAAGGGGACAAAAAAATCATGAATGATATAGAGAAGGCGGAGTGTTATTCTAGTCTCACAGAATAAGGAGATATTCATTGAGATTAAAAGCTGGCAAATTCAAAACTAATCAAAGTAAATATCTTTTCATAATTAGACTATGGAACTCACTGCCACATGATGTCATTAAGACCAAGAATTTAAGATTCAAACAAGAATTGGGAATTTATAAAAGTGGGGCTAACAAGAATGTCCAGAATTATAACAGTAAATCTTATAACAAGTCTTGTGATGTAAAGAAGGTATATAAAACTTTATACTTTGAGGTTTAAGGCAGTTTATAATACAGATTAGTAGGCAACTGATTATGACAGATCTGCCTATTGTGGGCTATTTTTGCACTGCCTCTGAAGCATCTGGCACTAGCCACTGTTCGAGACAGGATAGTGGAGTAGATGGGCCACAGGTCTGTTCCAGTAAGGCTATCCCAATATTTCACTAAAGGCCTTTAAAAAAATGGCGGGGGGCAAATGTGGCTAGTGCCCATTTGTGCCAGAAAGATGAGAAAAAAATGCCAGAAAGTTAGGATTTTTTTTCTTTTTTTTCAAGTTGTGTTTTACCTCAGAAATATCAGGAATGTCAACTCTGGGGCTCCCCTTGAGGGTAACATGGCAGAGCAACCTTGCAAGGATTGCTTGATCAATGAGTGTTAATGACACAGGAGGCAGTCAATCAGCCACAACAGGAGAACAACTGAGGAACAAGGAATGACTGCAAGAAAAGCAGGGGATGGGTTGCCTGCACCATGATGCTTCAGATCAGCAATGTCATGCCTTCTGACATCAGCCTTTCTGAGGTTGATGTACAGTCATATCATTGCTTGAGGACTCTGTTGCTGCCATTTCCTTAATTGGCTCTGATCACGTGGCTGGCCTGCCATTGGAGCAATGTGCCTGAGGAAACCAAGGTCAGGTCATTCAAATATCAGCACCAATCCAGCCAAAACTGGCTGTGATGTTGCATTCCACAGTACTTTATAGAAATATGCTTATAAATATGACATAACTGAAATATGTTTTATGCTAGATATGCTATGTTACATATCTTTGCAAAGGTTATGATCTACTGAATATATTCATCCTATTTGTATGCATGTATCATTTTTATATCTGAAGTTATGAGTGTTGGCTCTATGCTTGTATTTAAAGTGTTTGCTGTAGGAAGCACAGAAGGCAGATTTGGTCAACATAGCGTGAAGGAGTTATTCAAGTAATTGGGAATACTTAACTAACAATGGACTTTGGGAGACGCCAATCCACGTCTGAGCTTTTCTGGACTGTTCAAACTAATATGTAAACAACGGTGTCGGGCTGCAAAAAGCTGAATCATTCATAGACATGTGACTTGCCCTGGTGACTAGAGACTCCATCCTGTGGCTGTGATGTTGCACAGGAGAAAAAAGAAGTTTCCACCACGAAAGAGAATATAAAAGGCCCCGAAAACCCCTCCATTTTGTCTTCTGCTGGCTCAAAAGATAGCCTCTCCACCCCAAAGAGATGCTTGAAAGAAACTGGAACAAAGGACAGTAACTAGGGGGTTTGAGTGATTGCTGGACCCAGACTAAGAAGGAGTCTAGTCTATGAAAGAAGCTTATTGGAACATCTTTGAGGGCGAGATTTACCTGTATTTAGTTTCCTACTGTATTAGGCTTAGACTTACTTGTTTCTGTTTTATTTTTGTTGGTAATCTACTTTGTTCTGTCTGTTATTGCTTGGAACCACTTAAATCCTACTTTTCAATATTTAATAAAATCACGTTTTTGCTTATTAATTGACCCAGAGCAATTGAATACTTGGGGGAGCAAACAGCTGTGCATACCTCTCTATCAGTGTTATAGAGGGCAGACAATGTATGAGTTTACCCTGTATAAGCTTTATACAGAGTAAAACAAATTTATTTGGGGTTTGGACCCCACTGGGAGCTGGGCATCTGAGTGTTGGAGACAGGAACACTTCTTAAGCTGTTTTCAGTGAAGCCTGCAGCTTTTGTGGGATGTGGTTCAGACCTGGGTCTATGTTTGCAGGAGGCTAGCATGTCTGGCTCAACAAGACAGGGTACTGAAGTCCCAAGCTGCCAGGGAGAACAGGCTCAGAGGTAGTCTCAGCACATCAGGTGGCTTTCCCAAAGGGGTTTCTGTGACCCAACCCATCACACTGGCGATCAGAGCTTGCCCTGGGCATTGTACACTTGTCATGGTGCAGATTTCTGCTCCCTGGGAATATTTCTGCTTCAGTCTCAAGTGACCCATCAATTCCTTAGCGGAAAGGAGATGGAATCCTCATTACATGGAGGGTCTTCCAGGAGTTCCAGGTGCCAATACACAGACTTTGCCATTTGCTGGCACTCCCTTATCAACAGGCACACACCATTGTTACGCCTCTGGGACAGAGGTTGGAGCAGCTTCAGCATAGTCTTCTGAGGAATGCTGAAAAGGAAACAGGTTGCATGTGCCTTGCGGAACATGTAGATAAGAGTGCAAGCACCTTACCTGGGTCTTTTCTTGTATAGGCTCCTATTACCCCCCACCCCATCCCGATTTTTCACACTTGCTGTCTGGTCACTCTAAGAGCAATGTAAAACTTATACAGACAGAGAAAACCATGGCTCTGTGGCACATTTGCAATGAGAAGTCACAAGCCAAGGAATGAAGATTATGCAAAAGAAATTGATCTATCCTGGAATAGGTCCTGGTCACTGTACAATTAAAAAAAATAAGTTGCTATTTTTGGTGAGTGAATGGGGTTGAGTTGGAGGAGGCAGTGTTGCCTAGAGGACAGAGTATTGGAGTGGGACTCAATAGTTGTGGGTTTTAACCATGACTTTGCCGCTAATCTGTTATAAGACATAGGGCAGGTCACTTCACCTTCTGCCTCATTTTCCCCCAGCTGTGAAATTAAGATAACGTTGCTGACTTCCATTGCAAAGTGCTTTGAGATCTAAGGATGAAAAGCACTATAAAAGAGCTAGGTAAAATTGCACCCATCCACTCATTCCCCTTATCAAATGAGAGTCTGACCCATTGGGGAGTATACTAGACCTGGCCTGGGGACAGTGGTTTAATCCCCCACAAGCTCATTTAGAAGGTTTTACATCCATTTTATGAATGAATACTTGCACATTGTATGTAGATTCTTCTGCCCCTGCCACTCAGTGGGTCCATCTTCTCCATCTACCTTCTCATCCAGAGCCGTCCTTTGGGTACGACGAATTGGGGTGACTACCCCAGGTCCCATGCTTTGGGGGGCCCCGCACTTCAATAAAATCATGAGGAAGTGGGTGGGGAGGTGAGGCAGGTGGGTGAGTGGGGTGAGGAGGCGAACGGGGAGGCAAGCAGCAGGCTGGGGGGGACAAGGAGGAGCTCGCCTACCAGAACCTACCCCTTCCCCCAGTGCCTCCTGCCCCCGGGCAGGCTCAGCCGATCAGCACCTTCCCTTCCCTCTCAGGGCCTACTGCCTGCCACGGATCAGATGTTTCATGTCAGGAGGGCATGGGGGGGAGGGGAGAGGAGCGAGGGTGCAGAGTGTTTGGCAGAGGGGGCTGAACTGGATGGGGAAGAGGTGGGGTCAGGATGGGAAGAGGCAGGTAAGAGGTGGGGCGGGGGCAGAGCAGGGATGGGAAGAAGCAGGGCGGGGATGGGGCGTTGGGGGAAGGGGTGGAGTGGGGGCAGGGCTAGGGCTGAGCCGGGGGGAGCACCCCTGGCAGATTAGAAATTCAGTGCCTATGTCCCAGACCCTGCACCCTCCTAGGGATGGCCCTGTTCCCAGCATATGGGATTTGAATAGCAGGGCCATGAGATACATCCTCCGCATTTCTAATTTCTCCTGTGGAAGAGGACCCACACTTTTGTATGTCTGTGTCTGTGAGTGGAGGTGCTGGGGGTTAAATCTGTAGAATGTTGCAGCTACTGTAAATTAAACACTTTATATTCAGGATACATTTATGAACTGTTCACAAAGGATTAATAGATGTTTTAAGAAAGAGTTACGCAATAGTTATGGAGACCAAGTTCATAGTATGTTCATAACCATGGCTTATAATTTTCTGTAACACTTAACACTGTGGTTATAACCACCCAGAGCATATACAACTTCTTTCTATACTATACTTATAGCATCTATTGACTAGGGCTGGCTGGAAAACAATTCCAGGTCTCAAAACATTTTGAAGTTTTTTAAAAAAAATGTTCCAATTTGGACAAAAATCATAGACTCATAGACTTTAAGGTCAAAAGGGACCATTATGATCATCTAGTCTGACTTCCTGCACAATACAGGCCACAGAATCTCACCCACCCACTCCTGTAACAAACTGCTAACCTATGTCTGAGTTATTGAAGTCCTTAAATTGTGGTTTGAAGACCTCAAGCTGCAGAGAATCCTCCAGCAAGTGACCCGTGCCCCACACTGCAGAGGAAGGAGAAAAACCTCCAGGGCCTCTGCCAATCTGCCCTGGAGGAAAATTCCCTCCCGACACCAAATATGGTGATCAGTTAAATCCTGAGCATGTAGGCAAGACTCACTAGCCAGACACCCAGGAAAGATTTCTCTGTAGTAACTCAGATCCCACCCATTCTAACATCCCATCACAGACTACTGGGCA
>NC_133774.1:9909911-9947739 GCF_003597395.2 Chelonoidis abingdonii
ATCCCTCTGATATATTTATAAAGAGCAATCATATCCTCCCTCAACCTTCTTTTGGTTAGGTTAAATAAGCCAAGCTTTTTGAGTCTTCCTTCATAAGATACATTTTCCATTCCTTGGATCATCTTAGTAGCCCTCCCTGTAGCTGTTCTAGTTTGAATTCATCCTTCTTAAACATGGGAGACCAGAACTTTCAAAACAAGGAGGCTCTCCCTCTATAGCCTTGAGTTCAGGGACCTAGGTGAGCATGTGGGAGACCCAGCTTCAACTCCTTACTCTGCCGGGGTCATAGTAAGGACTTGATGGCTTGTCTTCACTACTGGAATAAGTTGACGTAAGTTATGCTACTTCAGCTATGTAAATAGCTGAAGTTGATGTAGCTCAGGTCAATTTACCATGGTGTCTTCAGTGTGCTGCATTGATGGGAGACGCTTTCTAGTCGACTTACCTTACTCTTCTCAGATGGCTGGAATATGGGATTTGACCAGAGAGCCCTCTGCCGTCGATTTAGTGGCTTCCTCACTAGACAAGAATCGATTGCAGTAGCGTTGATCTCCCCATAGTGAAGATAAGCTCTGAATCTGGGTCCTCCGCATCGGAAGCCAGTGCCCTAAGCTCTGGGCCACAGAATAAAAGTGTGTGTCACTGGCTGTCCTGTTTCTTTGAAAGAGGATGGTATTGACAAAACAGCATTTTTCAACAGATAAAATCTTGGCAAAAATATTTCAACCAGCTCTCCTATTAACCCTTTGCAAATAATTTATAAAAATGTGCAAATATAAAGTGTAACCATAATCTTTGACATCCATGTTTCACATTTGAAATAGATAGTGTGAATTCTGTAAGGTGCAGGGCATTTGATCCTGGGCAGCAGCCTATTGTAGGAAGCAATCATCCTGATTTCAAAACAGTACTGGGCATTAATTTGGGAAGAACAGGAAGTTAGAAGTAGTGATCCGTTGTCCTTTGGTTCTATATTGACAATAACAAATTTGATTTAAAAACTAAAATGGGAGCTGATTGGCTGTTGAGATGTTACATCTATGTCTATAATACTCAGGTACAGGGAGCCTGACCATTTTTATAATAGTGTGTAAATTCTGTTTCACTAAGGCATCTCCAGACAATGCATTTTAAAGTGATTACAGCATTTCCAAAATCACAGAAAGCTGTGTACTCTATTACCTCATTTGTGATGTGTTGCAATCACACAGACAAGGCACTGGTTGATGGGTCTTGGTGCATAGACGTTGAACAGGAAGGATTTTACTGCAGTGCACTGAAAAATGCTCACTGGCAATTGGTATTTGTCAGCTTATGCAGAACTTCCCCCTTGTCCTTTACACAACACATGACTTGGCTGATTCTTCCAACAGTTTATTACATCTCTGGAACCATGTTTGCTTGTTATTCAACACCCTGCAGGCTGTTATTTACTGGTGTCACGTGTGCCCGTTGATGAGTCTGATGAAATTAGAAAGTGAAGAAAGAAGGAGCTTTTGATGATGTGGAAAAACATTGAAGACTTGGCGTTATTATGATGAACCTCTTATATTTGGAACAATTTTGAAGTCAGGAGCCTTTCTCAGGCTGCACCTATTATTGCCCTTCAAATTTTTGTCAGCCAAAACCTTTCTGTGGTGCTGAAGTGTGTGGGTTGAGGACATGCTCGACAATGCACGGAGGAAGACATTTAACTTTAACACTTGTCAAATTTTCTTTATTCAAATGCACAGTGGAATGTCCCCTTGTCTTCAAGTCCCAGAATTTTCCTGAAGGCTTCCTGAGGCTAGCTCCATTTTCCCATACTTCAGCTCTGTGGAACTTACTGTTCATCACTGCCTCCATCTGTCCATCCAAGGCGTAGAGCTGAGTGAATAACTGATTGTTTTGTTTCATTTTGTTTTTTTGTTTGGTGGCCAAAATAAACACACACAACAACTAAAATTAAAAAATCAGTCAGGGTCCACCCAAAGCAACATTTTTTTCAATTTTTCTTGCTGAAACAATATTTCAGGTTGAACAAAACATTTCATTTAACTTTAAATAATTAGGTACATTTCAAAAGGAATCATCAGTTTGTAGTGGAAAGTTGAAATGTTTCAACATTTTCAAAACACTTTGATTCCCCCTCCGCCAAAGTCCCCAACCATTTTTTTTTTCTTTTTTGCTAAAACTATTTGCCAAAATCCACCCAGATCCCTGAATAGTTTTGGTTGCCCTGACACGGCATTTTTCAGCAAATAAACAATTTGTACAAACATTTTCTCCCAGGTCTGCTAAGGCGAGCCCCTTAGAGCTCCCTCCCCTCTGCCTACATCCAACCCTTTTCTTGGTCTGAGGACTCAGAGACATAGCAATTCTGAACACATGCTTCTCGTCTGGCACCACTACCAGATTTCCAAGCCAGTAGGAAAACTGTGGGACTGATCCTGTGCCCTAGACACTGTTCTGGCAGCAGATAGAGAGACTGCTGAGAAGCAGCAAGTGGCTGCTAGGGAAAATCCCCCTAGCACAGTAGTAGTATAGAGTAATATATAGATAGCCCCATACTGCCTTGCCCCTCAGAAGCCCAAGGACAGAGAGCATGCCAGGGAAGAGATGGGGAAGTGGGAGCTGGAAGTGACATGATCTTAGCACTGAATGCTACAAGAATTTTGGGCTGGGGTGCAACCCATGGGCACCTGACCTTCTCTAACTTAGAGGAAGGGCTATATCAACCTTTTCAGCCACCAGAATCTGGCTAGCACAGATCTGACTTAAAGCTACCTTTACTTTCCCTCCCCACCAGCTGTTTTTTTCTCTACTGTGCCTCTCAGCTGAGATTCTGCCCCTGGTGATATGGGATACTTCGGCAAGATGCCGTATCAGAGCGAACTTGCCAATGGCGTGACTTCTCCTGGTTGGGTATGACATAGTAGGCTTTCCTCATCTGGACCTCTGCCAACAACCGCTCTAGCCCTGCGGCAGTCTGCTTCTTTTCATGCCTCCGCCCTCCTGCCCAGTCATTTTAAAATCTTTCAGAGATGGCCGAAAGTCTAAACGAACTGTAGTCCTGTGGCCTCAAGCCCACTCTTTTGCCTTGGTCCCAACTCTCTAGTCCTTCACTCCTGGTTTCTGGGGTCTTTGAACCTCCTTTTCCAGTGGCTGGTAGGGGAATCTCACTCCCTCTCTCTTCTCTGGGTTTCAGCCCAGGGATCCAGTAGTAAGCAAGCAAGGTCTGTTTATTCAGTCCCCCTGCTTCCTCCTACTCAGCTGCTTCCTATCCTCAGGCTTTTCCCACCAGCCCCTTCAGGGACTCACTGTGTACTTGCATTCGTCTCAGGCTTCACCATTCCTTCAGGGATGTGGCTCGCGGGATTCCCCATGGAGTTCTCCAACAAATCCCAGACCAACAGTGCAAACTCAGACTACTTCTGCCCTCCCTGGGCTTGAGCTTGTGTTCTTCATCAGTCTGACCTGACACCCCAGGCCTGCCTCCCTGGAGTCTTCTCCTATTTTGAGTCCTACCCCTGCAGCTAACTTCTCTTATGTGGCTTGTCCCAATTCTTCTCTCTCCTGACTTCTAGCTTTGTTCTGATAATGTTCACAGTGTTCTCAGACAACAGGAATTCCCAACCTTATTGCTCCCTGACTGAGCTCTCTCCATATGGACCTGCTAATTGATCTATTTTACAGTGCTCCATGCTTCTGTTTAAGTTTTCAGTGCCAGGGTGGGGTTCACACCCCAGGAAAGGTGCAGTTCAGCTCAAGTGCTAACATCACCCTCAGCCCCGCCAAGATTCTTGAGGTTTAGTTTATTGAACTTTGAGCAGGGGGTTGGACTAGATGACCTCATGAGGTCCCTGCAACCATGATATTCTATGATTCTATGAATGTACCGACCAGTGACTTTATAGCCTGGGTAATACAAGTCATAAAGTTACTGGACCAGCTCCTGAAGCCCTTCACATTTTGAAGACTCTGGACCAAATTCAGCTCCGGCTTAAGCAGGTCCAGGGCCACTGAAGTTAACTGAGAGTGGCTAGTCTCATAGTAAGAACTGTTATACCAAAGCTAACGAAGTCCATCCATTCCAGTACCTTGTCTCTGTAGCCTCACCACTACAGAGGAAAGCATAAGCACTCCATATGTTACCTAATTTTTCAGTAAGTTAGTTTGTCCCTTGCTGGTCTTGCTATTGACTCATCTGAAATCTGGAAGTACAGGAAATCTCATGAGAAAACCTTGTCCTCTCAAGATTTCCAGATGCCAGAGGTTTTAATAAAGTTCAAAGAAGCATTCAAACTTCAACATGCTTCTCCCAATGCAAATGACCCTCTGAAAATGTTGAGGTTCACTCCTTGCAAACCAGTGACCACTTGTGCATTGTTGTTCCCCCACTTTATTTCACTGCTTGTTCTCAGTTTTTCAGAAAGTTGATTTTTCCTTGCTGATGCATAAAAGTTATCAGCTTATCAGTTACCCTTTTATTTTTGCGATCTATGGGCCATGCATTGCACCAAAACTGATTGAAAATGTTGTCAACAATCAGCTTTACAAAAGCTCTGCACATTGTCTGCATAAGAGCCCTCTTTTGACGAGAAAATGACTATTAATGAGAACATGTTCGTTTCTGGCATCAGACTCCAAGAGACACAGGTCATAAATCTCTTTGATCTTCTTGAAAAAAGCTAGAATCAAGGAAAACAGCAAGTTCATTCTTTTTTTTTTAAGCTTCTGATTGAAACAATTCCATTTAGTAACAAGTAATTTATCATGCTTTTTTTTTCTTTCTTATCTTCCCATGCTTGTATTTGTTTTTGAGTTTTCATTCTGACACACAAGCAAATTTCTCCTGATGTGTAACCCACCTGTTTACTTTTCAAAGATTTTTATTTTTTAGGAAGGGGAGGAATGTGAGGCTGGGGGTGGGAAGTAAAAAATGTTTTCAAGAGGAAGAAACAAAAAGAAAACCAAAAATGTGAAAGAGAATCCTAATCTTCCAGTTTGGTCAGGGAGTAGCTGCCTGCCACAAATGTGTCAACACTGCCATCTCTTGCCTCTTCACTAAGTTGAGCTGGAAATTGTAGGGCACTGGGAGTTGGGAATGCACACACACACATAGACACCTCTGTTTCTCTGCAGAAAGTTGAGTCCATTCCCTCATTCCCCCGTGTTGCAATGTATCTTAAAGAGAGATTCTTTTTAATTGCTTTACTTCATTCTGTCACTGTGTATCCGTGATGTAGCTCCACATTCACCATAATACAAACCTGCTGGGGTGAGTAAACCCGCAGCGAGGGATATACCTTTCAGACTATAACGGGAGTTATCTTTAGCCATGCTGAGGAGGAGAGACAATCTGTGCTATCATCAAAAATGATCCATTTAAGCTTGTATCTCTCTCTTGATGGGATGACACTTTGCGTGCATGTGTATAAACACACACACTGTATATACAGCAGTTCACACATGCAAAATATAACATGAGCAAAATATAACTGTTTGGGAGCTTGATGTGCTACTAGAATCTGAACTTTTCTTATGATAGATTCATTCAGATTTTGTGTGTGTGTGTATGGCATCAACAGCAATTTAGGTTGCTAGGTCATTAAACATCATGTTACACAATGGCAGTGGCCAATATTTTGCACCTTATAACGGTGATCTATAGCAGTATTATTGTTTCATTGAGATAAACTCACAAGTGCTGCATAGTCATTTGTCAGTGAGCAATGTTGTTTTCTAGGCTGGGGCAGACTACAGTCCAAGGCTTACATGCACAACACTTTAATTGTAATATCTTAGCACAAAAGGTACTTCATCTTTTCTTCTTATTGTTGTTATTCTGTGGTGTTTGTAGTAGCAGAAACATGTGGGCTTTTCAAGTGAACATCAATGAAAGTTTGAGGTTTACAAAAGACACTGATTTCTCAGATTAAAGGGAAGAAAACAAGTGGGACAGACACCATGATTTAAATGTCTATCTCCACTATTTTGCTGCAAGCAACCGAAAGAAATACAGCCACTGACCTCTTCAGACCACCCTGACCTAGGGCCCAATCCATTGCTGATTGCAGTACATGAACAGATTTCCATTGACTTTAATGGAACTCGGATCAGGGCCTTAAAGATAATCATATGTTTAGATACATTTGCAGAAAGTGGATGTGCTGATTCACTCAGGTCGGTCATTTTGTTCTGAGGCACTGGGTGACAAGTAGAAGGAGGAGGGCACATATGGTGCTGAAGCAGCTGCCTATAGGATAAGGTGTATAATTAGGTGCATGGGCCGAGTTGCTATTGTGGTTATGTTTGTGCGTATGTGTTCCCCTCTGTATGCCACCCCAGCCCTGCGCAGATAGTCGGTACAGCAGACCTGGAGTGAACCACCCAATCACCACAATATCCGTTAAGGGATCAAGGCATTCAGTCAGGTTTATTGTCGATGAAGCATGCCCCGCAAACTTTACCAGACCACTAATACATGTATGCCCATAACAATGGACCAGCTCAGTGAATGGCAGAATTTTTCTTTCCTCCCGAATGATACGGCTAGTCACTCGCTGGACTGTATCAAGGAGGACTATGTCAGACTGGGGAAGACGCTCAAGGAAATCGAGGCTCAGGTGATCTTCAGTGGTGTTGCCATTGCCTAGAGCGGGGCGACGAAGCGGAACGGAATTATGAAGGAGCGACAAGATTATGACGATTAACAGATGGCTCGGCAGTGGTGCTATAAGGGGGCTTTGGGATGTACGGTCATTGGGAAGCGTTTACGGACAGACAACTGTTCGCTCGGGATGGACTTCATCTAAGTAAGGAGGGATAGATTTCTAGGATGGGCTCGCCGAACCTCATTAAGAGAGCTTTAAAAGGAAGTTTGGGGGAGATGGTTGGGGATGTTCCGGAGCATCTCCCACCGAAATGAACCTGGGAAGGAGTAAAAAAGATGGAGGGGATTCCTTGTGCCCGAAGAATTGACCCGAGGGGAAAAGCGGGTTGAACTGACATAACGGGTGTGTCTGGTGCTAGGAAGTGTCATGTGCACGGACGGGGGAAAGAATGTCTGAACGCCAAAACGCAATTCAAATGTCTGTAACACTAGATGCGAGGAGCCTAAGGGAACAAGATGAGGAACTGGAGCTGAACTGGTGCAGGAGTTGATAACGGATATTATGGGAAAACTTTACCATGATGATAACGGGTATGAAGAGTGTAGTCTAACAGACTAGAGTCAAGTGGTAAGATTAAGCTAAATCAATGTGGGTTAGAAGCATGGAAATGAAATAAGGCATAATTGAGTACTGTCAATGTGATTGAATGAAATAGTGTGGAGGTAAGTCTGTCTGGGTAAAATCGACGCTGGGTAAAAGCTACTAGAGCTTCCTGAGATAGTGCTTGGGGTGTGCTAACAGACCGCGCGGATCTGATTTAGGATATGGAGTAGAACCTCTTTAATGTCTTTCATGAAGTAAACAAGCCTAAGGGAATGTGTGATTATGGGAGACTTACTCCTCGAGATCGATTAGACTGGGGACGAGTGCTTTTGCCAAGATATATAGGGTCAGATTTTTTGGATGTGGATAGCGGAATGTTTATTCAATAAGTAGTTGAAGTACCTACAGAGCGAATGCCATTTTAGATTTCAGGTCTTTGGTGAGGCGTGGGACCTCGTTAGAGACTGAATATGGTAGGGCACCACCTTGGTTCGGTGTCATGCTGATCTCATTCAAATTAGTGGAAGGATAAACAAAATAGCATTGGGTTAGGGTTTGTCGACTTCTCGGGGCTAATTTTCAAGGTTAGGGAAATTTAGTAGGAAGTGGATGGACGGAGTGAAACTTGTGGATTTCAAATGTGCAGGAGCCTGGAATTCTACTTTAGTCGGACGCTGCGGAAACTGTTGGAAGCTCTGCATCCGAAAAAGGGGTGGGGAAAAAAAAAAAACCTATGGAGCGAGTTGTAGGCCAAGCTGGAATAGCAAGCAACTCAAGAGAGGGGATTAGGAACAGCAGAAGCTTACGGGAGTCGGAGAAGGCGGTTTAAGCAAGGGAAGCTACCTTAGTGAGCGGTCAGAACATGTAGGGTAAAAAGTGAGGAGGCTAAAAGCCGGCATAGAATGGCCTCAAAGGGAATCAAAAACCAATAGTAAAAAGGTTCTTACAAGCGCACATATAATCAGAAAAAGAAAGAGAAGTGGGCGCTTATTCACTGAGGATGGAACGGAGGTTAAGGAATACCTAGGCATGGCCAATATCAAATAAAGTACTCTATTGCTCAGTCCTTTAAAGTTAGAGAACTATGAGGGTTTAGGATGAATGGAGGGTGGATAACGGGTAAGTGGATATGGAGGGATATATCCCAGCACTCTGAAGGTAGAGGCACTTGAACAGCTTAATGGGGACAAAAATCGGAGGGCCCGAATCTCCATGATTTAAAGGAACTTGACCGCGTGAAATTGCGGGCCCGGTAGCGGAAAAAGGAAATTTTCGTTAGAGCGCATGGTAACTCGGGTTTGTACCGTATCACGGGGAATTGCTGACGTAGTTCCTATTTTTAAGAGAAGGGAATAAAAGTGATCCGGTATTATAGGCCTGTTAGCTTGACGTCTGTAGTTGTGTAAGGTCTTGGAAAAATTTTAAGGGAGAAAAGTAGTTAAAGGACTTGAGGTCAATGGTAATTGGGACGAATTGCACATGGATTTATAAAGGTAGATCGTGCCCAACCAACCTGATCTCCTTCTTTAGAGAGTGCGATTACTTAGACAAGGAAATGGGTAGATCTAATTTACCTCGATTTCGTAGTAAGGGTTTGACACGGTTCCACATGGGGAACTGTTAGTTAATTGGAAAGATGGGGATGAATATGAAAGTTGTAAGGTGGATAAGGACTGGTTAAAAGGGGAGACTCCAGCGGGTCGTACTGAAGGGTGAATTGTCAGGCTGGAAGGAGGTTACTGCGTGGAGTCCTCCAAGGATCGGTTTTGGGCCGATCTTATTTAACCTTTTGTTACTGACCTTGGCACAAAGAGCGGGAATTGTGCTAATAAAGTTTGCAGATGACACAAGCTGGGGGGTATGCTAACAGGAGAAGGACCGGATACTATTCAGGAAGATCTGGACCACCTTGTAACTGGGTAATAGTATAATAGGATGAAAATACATAGTGAAGTGCAAGGTCATGCACTTAGGTTAATAATAAGATTTTAGATATACGTTGGGGACGCATCAGTTGGAAGCGGACGGAGGAGGAGAAGGACCTTGGGTATTGGTTGATAGCAGGTGACTATGAGCTGCCATGTATATGGCTGTTAAAAAGAAATGCGGTTTTAGGATGCATCAGGCAGTATATTCCAGCAAGGAGAGAGTGTTAGTGCTGTTTATACGGCGCTGGTGAGACCCCACCTGGATATTTGTGTGCAGTTCTGGTGTCCATGTTTAGAAGGTGAATTCAAACTGGAACAGGTTGAGGACGGGGCTACTAGGATGATCCGAGGAATGGAAATCTGCCTTATGGAAGGAGACTCAAAGAGCGGCTTGTTTAGCCTGGCCAAAAGAAGGCTCCGGGGGGATATGCTTTGCTCTATATAATATAGCAGGGGATTAACGTTAGGAGGGAAAGGATTATTTAAGTTTGTACTAATGTGCACAAGGACGAATGGGTACAAACTGGATATTAGGAAGTTTAGTTGAAATTAGACGAAGGTTTCTTACATTAGAGGAGCACGTTCTGGAACAGCTTCCGAGGGAAGTAGTGGGGCCAAAGACTTATCTGGCTTTAAGATTAAGCTTGATAAGTATATGGGGGATGTTATGATGGGTAGTTTTATTTGGGCAATTGATCTTGGATTATCGGAGATAAGTCTGCTCAATGGTCTGTGAGGGATGTTGGATGGATGGAATGAGTTACTGCAAGGAATTCTTTCTTGGGTGCTGGCTGGTGAGTTTGCCCACATGCTCAGGTTTAGCTGATCGCCATATTTGGGTGGAAGGAATTTTCCTCCAGGGCGATTGGCAGGGGCCCTGGAGTTTTCGCCTTCCTCTGCAGCGTGGGGCATGGGTCGCTGCTGGTGGATCTCTGCAGTTGAGGCTTCGAACACAATTCTGGGATTTCAATACTCGTATGGTGTTAGGGTTGTATATAATGTGTATGGGTAGGGTTTTGTGGCCTGCCTTGTGCAGGAGGTCAGACTAGATGATCATATTGGTCCCTTCTGACCTATGAGTCTATGAGTCTATGAGTCTAAGCTAGACAAAGATACTCCCTCTGAGATACATCTTTATACCCCAATGCAAACAAGTTAGTACTGCCCCTCTGACGTGGCTAGTTATTATTCATACCTTGTACATGTTGGTTTGATTAAAATATTTCTATTATGTACTATTATCCTGATCTTATCTTTAAGGAGGTGTCAGCTTTTTCCTGTTATTTGGGGAATGTTCTTGTACCACCCTTGATATTGGGATGTTCTGGTACCACTTGATATTGGGATGTGTTTGCATGAGTACTCTGTAACTGGAACTTTTTAGGAATGTGTATTTTGCAATATCAGCCCTGCTTTTGCCAGATTCCTGCCTCATACCAGGCCTCTGATACAAGATAGGTCTCAGCCTTTTTTCCTACTGCAACTATCTTCCCGTATCCTAAGATAACTCTCAAGGATGCTCCAGATTCACTTTCCATGCATAGTGGGCTAGTCTATTGCCAATATACGGGTTTGTAATATTAAACATGCAGAACCCCACAGCTGTTTTGAAGACCTGCCATAAGCTACTTCCTTCCCTTCATTTATATGTACCTCCTTGGCTTTGTAATTATATTTTAGCACATTTAGAAAGCAGTATGTATGTGTGTGTGTGTGTGTAGGAGGTGAGATAGTTAATATAAGGCCAGCAGTACTAAATTTGAGAGTTGCCCGCACTGCAGAGCAAACGCTTTATCAACAAACCTCAGGTGTACAGTACCGGAGCAGATAAAAACATATAAGACACAAGATGACAGTTCTGTGTCCAAAATACATTCATCACCCAAGCTACCCTTGTGCATCTGTTAAACACTGTGGGTATTTTACTTGCTTTGTTCCAGAGACACTGGAGTAGGTGACCATCTTGTCCCCTCGCAATGTGGTTGGTCCAAAATCTTGCCTTTATAAACTAGCACCCCCCCAGAGCCTTTCAGTTAATTCAGTCCTTTTAATTTAAATTGTGAGGTGCTCAGAAATTAGAGTAAAGTTGGATAGAAAAGGATATAGGTAGAAAAAGTGATTCTCTCTCTGATTTCACCAAAGCCTCTGAAACCAAATTGTAACGCAAACTCTTACCCTTTTAAATTTGTTTTGATCACATTGGGCAGGTGCCACTGGGTAATTTGAGCACTGGTTAAAGAAAGTTGCCATTGAATTAAACATATGGATAACAAGATCAGCTGCTGATTTCAATCAACCTGATAGGAACAGACTTAATCCAGAGAAGAGGCAGGCCTTTATGAAGGATTCAGAATCCTGACAAATGAAGCAAATCTAAATTCTGGGTCATCTTACACCTATGGTCTGGATTCTGGCGGGAAGATGGCACAGGACAAAGAATGAAGCAGAACACTGACATTAGGACTCCCTGATCCCTAGAGAGACTATGTGTCACCCAGTGGAGCTCCATGAACGAAGCTAAACCCCATGTGTCCGATAGCAGGCTGTGGATGCGGGACAGGTGGGGGATGGAGGAGCACTTTACACAGTGTCCTACTCACCCAAGGAGGCATTCTGACCGTTTCTGCCCGGTGCAACTTCAGAGCAGCGCTGGCTTAGTCACTTGATCTCCACTCTTACAGGAACCAGGCTCCAGCTGGGCCCGAGGGATATACATAGGGATAATCTCACAGTGTTGTGTCACCACTGATTCAGTATAACTTTGAATGTCATTAAGCAAAAGCTTGAGCATTGGTTAAACTTTTCCTCCCCTATGGGTGTAGTTTTAAACAGAGCAGAGATGAGTGTTTCACCAGCTTTCTTTGTTTCTCCTAGCCCTGTGCCCTGGCCAGCTCCACTCCTGAGACATTCAGGGTACATTTGCACCACAAATTAAGGTATAATTGTAGCAGGGGTAGGCACATCTGCACTATTTTTAATCTAGTTAGCATGTTTAACAATAATAGTGAAGACATGATGGCATGGGTTTCACTATGGACAAGCAACCCAAGTACGTACCCAGAGTTCATGGATGTGCCCATCTGTGCTACAATTACACCTTAACCTGCAGTGTAGATGTACCTTCACTTTCCAGCCTCTGCTGTTTTTTCCGATCCATTGCCCTTTGTCATTGTCTGGTCACGTTTTCTTTTTTGAAAACTATAAGTGTTTATATTTTAGGTGTAATTGCATAAGCATAAAATATCCTATTAAGATGCCTTATGTTGAACAACTTAAACGCTTAGTGAATCTTCCTAATTAGGTTGACAAAAGGGACTCAGAGTAGCTCTATTGTAGAGGTTGAGGCATCTCCTCTGGTTGGCTTTCCATTATAAAAGTATTTTTAAATATATATCATTAACTTCAATTTTCTCCCAGTAGGAGATTCAGTATAACTGGAGAATGCTCCCATGTCACTTAAGTCATAGGGGCACTTACCCATGATGATGCCCAGGGGAGAAATCTTCCAACTACAGGTACCAGTAGCTTCTACTGGAGTCTGTGGGTGTTGCTGGCATCCTGCAATGGGAGAATCAGTCCCCTGTGCAGCTCTTTGGAATGATGCTCCTATAATGCATAAGCCAAAAGCAGTGCAGCTTGGATCCTAGAAGAAGACTCAGGATGTGGTACATAATGGAATTCAGCAGGTTAAATGAAATATTCATTCTCTCCATCAAGTGCAGCTTGGAAATGTACCCAATACACACTGGGATGTATGAGAAACACTGACTATTGGAAAAAACAGGTTTCACCTTCACTCTCTCCCCGCTGTCCCAGCCTCTGTCTTGCTTTCTTTTCCCTCTTGCAAAAACTCTCTCTCTTTTTTAAGCACTCTCACAGAAATACACATATTTATCATTTCCAGCTCAAATACCCACTTCCAAACAGAGACACCATCCAGCGTGGTGTGCCAGCCTCATGTCACTTTCAGAAGGTGGAAATATCCTGCCAAAACATCTGTTCCTCCTGGGGAAATGTGCACATCAATTACTCACAACAATGTAGATCAAGTATTTAGCACTCAAAGGGACACTGTACAGCAGGAAGCATGAATACAAGCCATCTCATTCTCTTCAACTTTCTCCCCTTCCTCCACCCAGCCCAGGATTTGTTAATAAGTGAGGCATGGTCCCTCCCAGAGCTCTGCCAGGGTCGTGATTTTTCTCACCACTGGTGTGGGATGGTAGATACCAGGCAGAATCTATCCCGCTAGTAAGAAAACTATTACATTTACACCCATGGTTATACGTTTGTACAATACCCAGCACAATAAGGCCCTGATCCCTGGTTGGAACCCGAGGTCCTGCCATGATACAAATGATAATAATTAACAACAACAACATCAGTGCTATCCCCCAAGCTGACATCAGCTAACAGATAGCTCAATGCGCATTATCATTGTTTGGTTTGCTTCACAGTAATGAAGGGTTAGCCCAGTTCAGTGGTTCATTAAAGGCTCCTAATATTCTTAGGGCTGCTTCTCTGTAAAACTACTTGAGAAAGGACTTTAAATCTTACCCAACTGCTTCATTTTATCTTCCAGATATAAATTACATTACATCTGAGCCTGCACCAGTGAGATCTGTTATGAATTCTTTCATGGGCAATTCATTTCTTTCTTTTCCATGCCATTGTATATGGTTTTTGTGTCATTAGATTGCCAACTATACATTTTAAAAGTTTCTTTGGAATCCCTAAAACATCTGACATTTCAGATCATATGACAGCCCAATTTAATACTTCTCCCCTTCACTTTTCTTACAATTACTGTTATGATTTCCCCCCAGAATGTTTTAACTTTTATACACCCTCAACATAGGCTTAGAATCATCCTGATCATAAGAACAGTTCCAACAACTCTTGCAGTTACTCATATCAAGTCTACCCTCGGGGCCCTGTGCCCAACAAACAGACCAGACTCACAAATGTGCCCTCATGCAAAGGAAACCCACCACATCTGGCAAATTAGCAAGTGGGCAAAACAAAATATGGTAAGATCTGAGATGCTGCAGCTTTCATGTAGTTTAGCAACAAAAGCCTCATTTCAGATATTTTGAATGCTCTGCCACAGCATACTGGTGTAGCAAATCTGCAGTGTGGCTTATTGGGTAAGAACAAATAAGATTTTAGTAATAGGGGTTAGGAGACTTCCTCAGGGGGCAGATTATCCCACACCTGCCTATGACGGGGTAACTGGTACTGGCCACTGTTGGAAACAGGACATTGGGGTAGACCAACCACAGGTTTTGTAGATTCATAGATGCCAAGCCCAGAAGGGACCAAAGTGGTCATCTAGTCTGTCCTCCTGCATAGCACAGGCCAGAGAACTTCACCGGCAAAAATTCATAGAGCACATCTTTAAGAGAAATATCCCATGTTGATGAGGATGGATCACTTGATGATTATCTGTTCAGGTCATTTCCCCTGAAGCTCTTGACATTGGCCACTGTCGGAAGACAGGACACTGGGCTAGATGTACCATTGATCTGACTCAGTATGACCGTTCTTATGCTCTTGAGTGAGCTAAGCAATTCCTTATTTCCTAATATGAGATCTCACCTCAGCACAGTATTCATAACTCTTTACTGAGACTTGAGGGGAGCATGAGAGGTGCTTTCTGAGAAGGATACGGCTTAGGGATTAGCAAAGTGAAAAACAAGAGAGGCTTTGTTGCAATTTGGGCCTGATCCAAAGCCCACTACAGCTGATAGGAGTCACATTATTGACCACAGTGGGCTCTGGATCAGGCTACTTATGCGGGGTTTAAATCTACAGTTGCTTCAGAGCCCTCCTTCTTTCAATACTTTCCATTTTTTACCTATTGTTTTTTCTCAGCACTGCAAGTTCAGGTCTGTGACAGGTCGGGTAAATGGGGTTGTTCTTGAGATCTCATCTAACAGAACAGAATAAATCACTGCACCTGATAGCTTTTAAAAAGCTGCTTCTCTTTCACATTAATAGTTCCAGGGACTAGTGTGCACTGGTTCAGGTAGCTCATCCCTATATATGGTTGCTTTGCACCAAATGTTTGTCACTTAGCTTTGCTTTGCTTTCTGTTTCCCAACAGCTCAGGAAAACTCTCTTGTCTGTCCCCATCCTTAGGCTGTCCTTGATGTGGTGGCTGGATAATCTTATTTTCTTTTAAGTGTTAACACTGAATTCTGTATACAGCTTTTGACCCCTTTCACACAGAAAGCCTCTGAGTATGACCCATAAATTAAAAACACTTTTTTTTAATATTTAACATTATTATAAATGATGGAGGTGAAGTGGGGCTTGGGATGGAGGCTGGCAGCTCCAGACCCCCCACATAATAAACCCCTGAGGGGTCCTGATAGCCAGTTTGAGAGCCCGCAGCTTAGCAGTTATGACAACTGTTCCAAATTTCTGTACTATATATATATATGTATAACAGAGTTTCTGTAATGATTTAATGATAGGTGTTGATGGTTAGAGGCTGCCTCTCTCTCCCTTAACGGTATTCATAAAGCAATAGGGCACCTGTGAAATATGGATGAGTAAATCTCAGAACAACACCGCTAGTTTGTGTGTTTTCTATTGCCCAGAACCTACCATTTGCATTGCCTGCATGTTTTATTTATTTGTCCATGTGTTGCTTCTGATTTGGGGGGGATATTGGAAAGATTTCTTTGTGTCTTTCTTATTGTTTGTTTGCGAATAGAGACAGTGGTGTGAGTTCGGATAAAATTAGAACCATCCCCGTTCAAACATGCACCTAAAACATGACCTGGTCCCAAACTCATGGGTCACTGCGGTATAGAAATATTGCACTATTCTCCTGTCTGGATTTCTGAATTATTGCTGATTTTGCTGATTTGGGGAACAGGATGTAGTCCTAGGATTTTTGCAAGAGAAAAATGTCCTTGAGATATTTCCAGACTAATTTTGCATACTCAAGAGGTTCGATTAGCTCAGGTAGATTCCAGATAAACATTTTTGTGTGACTATCCAAAATGAATCTGAACTGTGAACCTATGAAGGTTCACTCCTCACTTGACTCCTTTCAAAGACTGCAGTTGACATGAATTGTAATCTTTGCTTGCTTTATTTAATTATACTGTTGAATAAGATGCATAGGAAACTACTGTAAGAAAGAGAAAACGAAAATGAGAGAGAGAGAGAGAGAATCATTGGAGAGATATCTGAGTTAACATCTGTTCATATAGTTTCAGAAAAGTGAACTGTCTATCTTGACAATTTTGCACTGTCACTCGGTACTGTAGTTTCTCAACACAACCATAAATAATTAAAAGCTGATCCTGTGCCACAGGAGGGGCAATCTGAGATCATGAAAACCAGCACTGTCTAGTGAACGGGGTATGGATTGGAAAAAAAGAAACTCTACATGCTAACCTCTGCTCTGACACTGAGTCCCCAATGACCTTGGTCAAGTCATTTAACCTTCCTGCCTTAGTGCTTAATTGATAAAGCAGAAACAATAACATTTACCTCCCTCATAGGGGTATTATGATAATGAAGGAGTTAATGGCTGTGGAGCACTACTTAAGTGCTAAAATTCAACACCATGCCAACCCTTCAGTAGTTTGTGGTTCTTTCAGCCTCCACAGTCTCAAAATGCTAAGACCAGCTGTGCCAATGTTCCATTGCAGAACTCTGACTCTTTAAAATCTCCTTGGGCTTCTGCAGTGTGGAGGCTGCTGCAGACAATAGCAGTGGAGCTGTTCATTGAATACCACGCAATGCAAATATATTTTGGACAGCATTCTTGATGCAGATCCACCCAACCTGCTTTACAGAGTTAAATCATTTATAGAAGTAGAGCAAAGAGAATTAAAATAAATAAATAAATAAAAAGGTACAGGCTAGTGGAGGGCGTGAGAGAGGGCATTATGTTTTCAGATGAGATTTAAAATGAAATGGAAAGTCTCACGAGGCACAGAAAGTTCATAAAGCAGAAGCCATAGAGAAGACTCCCTCAGAGGGGCAAGGTTGCCTGGAGGGACAGAGGGAGACCAGTGTTAGATGAGGAGAGGAAGTATAAGGGAGTTCGAAAGAGAGACAAGATCTGTGAGGTAAGCACAGCTTTCAAGCATTTTGAGAGATGTCAAGTCATTTTAGTCTCTACACTGCCTACCTTCCTCATAAACTTGCCATTTCCTCTTTTCCGCTGTTTAAAACTTTGTACATTAGAAATAAAGCCTCATGAAGCTGAGGTTGTAGAAAGAATCCTCGACACCAGCACTTTAATGTTACGGCATGAATATTTGTTGAGCTTCTCATTTTGGGTCTCTGTCACAAATCATGTGGACCTTGGCATGCTGAAAGGCATGAAGATGGGGTGCATGTGGTAAGGCACAATAACAGCGGATCTCACTCCACCTCGAAATAGTGCTGACTACTGCATCAGTTCCAGTTTCTCACTTGTAAACCAATCTATTTGCTCATAAAATGGACATCACATGGATGATCTCCCAGACTCACTGTAACTGTCCTTAGCCTTCCTGTAGGTCACTTTCAACCCCTTGACTATTCCCCACCACCACCGCCATTGGCTTTCTGGTAAAATTCCCAGCATGGTGAGAAACTTTCTCGTTTGCAGAAGCCTGGGGTTTATCCTGCCTTGGTAGCAATCAGCGCCATAATGTCCACTGCTGGCCATCTGGAAGGCAACTGGGAGCTCTCATCACCAGGAATTTTATATGTAGGTTGTTACACAGACAGATGCCCAATGCACAGATGAATCAGGAAGAAGTTTGCCTAAAGAACTTGGTCATCATAGATTAAAGCATCTCATAACTGAGGCCCATGTGGATGAGAAATTTACATTGGGAGGGGAGGTTGCTTCTGGCTGGGTCAGCCACTGGACTGTGGAGGTTAGCTACATGGCCAGAGAGGCCACTTTTGCAGTGCATAAGACACTGTGGATAGCTCCGGAAGGAGTCATCCAACTTGTGTGTTGTAAAACAACGTTGACCTCCACCCACATTGCAGTACCACGACCGAGCTGAAATGATTCAACGGGATCTACCTAGGCATCAGCTTGGGCTATGTGGCATGACTTGTAGAATGCCCTATGTGACAAAGTTCCTCCTCTACCTTGGTGGGTCCTGTGCTTATTGGCGGATTTGTTCACCTCAGTGATCTTCCCCTCTTGTGGAACCCATAGTCTGGCTCAGCTCCTCCTGTGTCTGATCAGGAGTTGGGAAGTTTGGGGGGAACCCGGGCCCACCCTCTACTCTAGGTTCCAGCCCAGGGCCCTGTGGATCGCAGCTGTCTATAGTGCTTCCTGTAACAGTTGCATGACAGCTACAACTCCCTGGGCTACTTCCCCATGGCCTCCTCCAAACACCTTCTTTATCCTCACCACAGGACCTTCCTCCTGGTGTCTGATAACGCTTGTCCTCCTCAGTCCTCCAGCAGTACACGCTCTCACTCTCAGCTCCTTGCCTTCTTGCTCCCAGCTCCTCACACACGCTCCTTCTCCTCTGGCTCCTCCCTGCCTGACTGGAGTGAGCTCCTTTTTAAACCCAGGTGCCCTGATTAGCCTGCCTTGATTGGCTGCAGGTGTTCTAATTAAAGTAGCTATCTCTACTGCCTTCTAGAAAGATCTTAATTGGCTCCAGATGCCTTGATTAACCTGGAGCAACTGCCATTTGGTTACCAGGGTCCTAGGGATTTGTTTAGCCTGGGGCTAACATACCTGTTTCTCAGTACTTTACTGCAGCCATCTGGCCTTGCCCCATCACACCTACAAGAGACTGGGAGTGTGTTTGGACTCAGGACATAGTAAAGTAATCATGGCTCAATGGAACCCACTGGAAATGCATCTAGAACACCTAGTCTGGACAAAGCCATGAAACACTGATCCCTGTCATAACCACTCATGTCCCTCTCTGTGCTCCTACCTCCATCACAACACAAAGAGAGTGAGGCCAGTCCATAGAGAATTTAAAGAAACAAGGAGGAATTATGAAATGGATCCTGGAATGAATGAGATAGATCTGTTTGGCCAGGGCTGCAAGATGGTTTGACCTGAGAAGCTGCTTTCTGAATATCTCTTTGTGTTGGTTGTTTTCCTTTTGACTCAAGACAAGCGGCTGCATGTAGAAAGCACATAGGTTTTTCCTTTCCAGCTATCCTTAGCCACAGAGGTCACGTACCTCAGACACACACATATTTTTAAAAGATCAGATGCAAACCCCATATTTAAGTGACATGAATAACAAACACGAGACAAAATCTGCACACACCTAACATGCTCACAACTTCCTGGACAGCTGATCTGATATCAGAGCCCATTAGAACAAAAAGGAATCTACACTTAAAAAATAATAATAATAATTGCTTTCCGTCTTGTGTCATGGTTTAATTAAAGATAGGAGCCCCACAATTTACGATATATCTGGAAATGATTAGAAACCTTTTCCAGAGGTGAAAGGGATCAATGCCTCTTTGTCTCAAAGGCATAAAACATCGCCATGTTACTTCTTTCCTGCTGGCTCCAGAAAAAACAGAAAGAGTCTAAAATGAGAATAATAACAGCACTGAGGGGGAGACCCACATGCCAGATCAAATAGGCACTTTAAAAATAAAAAAATAAATAGAGTTGTTTGCATTCCCTCCTTCTGTCCCTCCGATCAGTTTTGCTCTCTTTTGCATTAGAGGCATGAGACAACACACAGAGCTACTCTCCTGGCGTATGATATTGGGAAGGTCAAGCTATTAACAGGGGAAGTGTGGTCTGGTGAGAAGAGCTGGGAGCCAATACTCCTGGAGTCTATTCCTGACCTGCCACTAACTTGCTGCGTGAGTCCAGTAGGACCAGATTGTGGTGCCCTCATTACTCACATGTGGATGCACACTCACTCATTCAACTAACTCC
This sequence comes from Chelonoidis abingdonii, assembly GCF_003597395.2. Taxonomy (NCBI): domain Eukaryota; kingdom Metazoa; phylum Chordata; order Testudines; family Testudinidae; genus Chelonoidis; species Chelonoidis abingdonii. Next base: position 9,929,942 of record NC_133774.1, read on the forward strand.
ACTGACTTCTCAGTCACAAGTACCCCACTCACAAAGAGGCCTTAATCTCACTGGGTCTCAGTCTCTCCATGTATAAAATAAGAATCTCAATAGCTTATCTAATCAGGCCCTGATTAACCCTTCTGTTTACATGAATGGAACAGCTCTTACTCAGGCAGAATGACCCCAGAGAGCATGGGAGAGGGAAAGTGCAAACTCCACATTGTCCTTCCCTCTCTCTAGCATCCCATGAAAGCTCCTCCACTGATGTCTCTGAGGTTTTTTCCCTCTGTTACATTTTCAAGGCTAGGCAGGAGGAGGAGGATGGGCAGGAGACCAGCTACTCTCCATGGCATTGTCCTTTCCTATCCTGGTGCATTTCTGCACAGAAGTTGAGTTGGAAGTTAATGCTGCTTTGAGCAATGTTAACTCCTTCTGGATCCAGTCCACATCCATGAGTGAGCAGCACAAGGTCTACCAGACAATTCATACATCCATTCATAGATTCATTGATTTTAAGGTCAGAGGGGACCATTGTCATCACCTAGCCTGACCTCCTGTACAACACACACTGCAGGATTTTCCTGTATTAATTTCTGATTTATGTCCAGTAGCTATGGTTGAACTAGAGCATATCTTATAAAAACAAGTGCAATCTTGCCTTGGCAATTTCTAGTGATGGCAAATCCACCGCAGCACTTGGTAAGTTGTTCCAGTGACTGCTAGTGGAGAAGGATGTAAAAGCGAAGCAGCCTGAAGGGTCAGATGGGCTATACAGTTGCTGGAATCTCCAATTCCTTATCCTTCAAATCCCAGCCCCCATAGGGGGAAGAAGCCCCCTTCCCAACACTCTGCTCCCCAGTGAGTATTCGCTCCTTCTTTCCCAAGGAGTAGGGTGGAACAATGACAACAATTCAGCCCTTATCATTTGGATCCTCGGAAGAATGGTGCTGTATTAGTGCAAAACGTTATTATTGTAAAGAAATAATAATACTAATAAAACAAAACGAATCCAAGTCTTGTCTTCAGATGGTTATTTTAGCAATCCAGAAATCTAAAGCCCATGAAATAGACAATTAAGGAAGATTAGGCACTTAATATCAGTCGCTGTGTTTTGGTAGAATTTTGCAATAACGCAGCTGCTATAATAACAAGGATTTTTATTTCTCCTTACAGAAAGAAAGCACTTATGTTTTCAGAGATGCCTCAAAGTCTTGCTGCACAATGCGGAACTTTGTAGATGTGTGCGTGTTTGAACAGTCTGTTTTCTCCTTTTGCAACAGCTCCATCTTTGGGGGAGATAGAGCGAAACATGTTCTCTTCTTTGGCTGACTTTACAAACAAAAGGACTTTTGGAAAGCTTATTCTGTCCTGTAAAATCAGAAAACCCCTAAACTCCTCAGTCTGGGCGTTAAAAAACATCTCTCTCACACAGATGATATGAATACTGGCTGGGGGACTCGTTTTATTAGTTGCTCTCATGTGGATTGCAGCCCTGTTCAAGGCAAACATTTACCCCTGGGTTTCAGCATTGTCGTTCAGTCAGTGCATTTTTTTCAATTTATTTTATTTTTGTCTGGAAGATGAAGTATCATGTTCATGGCTACTGAGGTAGAAGGTTAGGTGATAATCAGAATTGTCTACACTAATCTTAATTATATCAGTGTTACAATGTGCTTGTGGTATCTCCCCTTGTCTCTCATATGCTCACATTGCAAGACCCTTGGGGCAAGAATTGCCTTGTTATTCACATGGGCCTGGTACAATGGGGCCTCACAACACTACTGCAATACAAATATTCCTCTCTTAGGTACTTTTACAGCCCCCATCACCAGAATATTTGAGTGCCTCACAGCCTTTGTTGTATTTATCCTCTCAACAATCCATGAGATAGGGCAGTGTTATCATCCCACTTTACAGATGGAAAACTGAGGCACAGCTAGACTAAGGGACACACCCAAGGCTACATGGAAAGTGTGTGGAAGACTGGGTACTAGAACTCAGGTCTCCTAAATTTTAGATTAGGTCAACTTAACCACTGGACTTTACTAAGGCTTTGTCTATGTTACAGACTTATGTCAGTATAACTACATCACTCAGGGATGAGGAAAATCCACCCCGCTGAACAAAGCAGTTATACCAGCCTACCCCCTGGTGTAGCCAGTGCTATGTCAATGGGAGGATGTCTCCCGTCAACCTAGCTACCGCGTCTCGGGGAGTGAAGTGCCTACACCAAAGGGAGAAGCTCTCCCATCAGCACAGGTAGCATCATCACTGAGGCTGTGTCTACACTACAGCTGGGATCAATGCTCTGAGATCGATCCACTGGTGGTCGATTTAGCAGGTCTAGTGAAGACCTTAAATTGACAGCAGATCACTCTCTAGTCGACCCCTGGACTCTACCACCGATGAGACGAGTAAGGTAAATCGATGGAAGAATTTCTCCCGTCGACCACCGGCGGTGTAGACCCTATGGTAACTCAACCTAAGGTACGTCGACTCCAGCTGTGTTATTTACATAGCTGGAGTTGTGTAGCATAGGTTGACTTACCGCAGTAGTGTAGACATTGCTTAAGAACTACAGCTGCATTGGTAGAAATGTAAAAAACAGCAGAGAAGGTGGATGGATTTCCCACAGCATTTCAGACACAGCTACAAAGGTTGGTAGGAATCGCATGAGGCAACCGCTATGCAGGGGATTTCAAGACTAAAGACAAGTCAAGTAGCAATCTGGAGTTCTTGTTACCACAGTAATGTCACTCAAGGAAGCAGTTTGACCTAGTTGATACAGCCTTAGATTGGCATTTAGGAGACTTGGGTTGTAGTCTCACCACTTACCTGCTAGGTGACCTTGGGCAAGTCACCTCACTGCTCTGTGCCTCAGTTTCCCCATATTCAAAATGGGGTAATGACATTTACTGGCCTCCTTTATAAAGCACTCTGTGATCTGCTGATGAAAATGGTCTAGAGGAGCTAGGTTTTGTTGTTAATGATAAAAGGGTTAGAAAATCTGACCTATGAGGAAAGGTTAAAAATACTGGACATGTTTTGTCTTGAGAAATGATGACTAAGGGGGGACCTGATAACTGTCTTCAAGTATGTTAAGGGCTGTTATAAAGAGGATGGTGATCTATTCTCAGCCATTTTCAGTAAAGGTAGGACAAGACAAAATGGGCTTAATCTGCAGCAACAGAGATTTAGGTTTGATATTTGGAAAAACCAACTCTCAAGGTAGTTAAGCTCTGGAATAGGCTTCCAAAGCAGGTTGCGGAATCCTCATAATCAGAGGTCGTTAAAAGCAGGTTGGACAAACATCTATCAGGATTGCCTTAGGTTCACATGCTCCTGCCTCAGCATAGGAGGCTGGATTTGACTTCCAGGTCCCTTCCAGCCTACATTTCTATGATCACTATTAATAGTCCCCGATATGAAATGAGTAAGTGGATCTCAGTCTAGTTGCTAATAGACATCACAAAAATGAATCATTGTGCTTACTGCTACCTGTGCCTTTGTTGGCAATCTCCTGAAAAAACCCAAAGAATGACCTAACCTTTCACCCACAGACAGTGTTGCGGCAGGTCAGTGGGGAGGAATGTGGCCGGGTGTACAGGAAAGTTTTCAGTGTCACTCCTCTGTCGGTAAACTGAGGATGTCACTATCCAGGGCTGTCAACCCAGCAGCTTTGTCCAACCCCAAGCCAATTTATCCCATTGTAGCCATCAAATTATATACAAATCTGTGCAAAGCACAATGCAAAGAGCAATACTTTGCATCTATCACCCGAGACTCTCAAATGAAGTATCATGATCAACTGTGGAGAGCATCAGAGTAGGAACTGAGGACTCTGTTCCCAGCTCTGCAACTGACTCACTGGGTGAACGTGAGCAAGACTTCCCCACCTCCTCCGTGCCTCAGTTTCTCCATGTGTAACATGAGTATAATAATGCTCACTCACATTTGTACAGTGCTTTGAAATGTTTTATGAACATTGCTCTAGAACTTTACAATTCCCCTTGCCCAGGATATTCCCTGCTCTGAGGACTGAATACCACTGAATAACTGAGCTAGTGCAGGTGGAAGGAAGGATCTGTCTTCTTGCAGGTCAGGAGGAATTGTAGTAAGTGTTAAATATTCCTGTCTCAATACTCTTTACAATCACAATGCCTCTGTGAGTCAGGTAGGGAATAAAGGCTAAGGTCTTGTCACGTTAGGGATTTTCCCTGATTTCAGCTCCCACTGGCCAGTGTTACTGTAGCACCACCCATGAAATCCTCTTGTATACACAGGAAGAGCCTTGATTTGCACCATGGAGCTTACCCCTGCTTGAAATCAGGATGAGCTACGCTGGGGCAAATCACATCTTGCCTTGTGTCTACCTAGAAATTTGCGCCAGTGCAGAATTGCTATTGGCTGGCCACCAGCTGCAGAAGACGAGGCAGAGAGTTTTAGGGGATAGGAACCTGTGTACTAGGAATCGGGAGACCTAAATTCCATACTTGCCCATGACACTGACCAACTATGTGACCTTGGTCAAATCACTCCACCATTTGTGCTCCTGTTTCCCCTCTCACTCTTTGCATATTTAGACTGTAAGCTCTTTGGGGCACAGACCATCTCTTACTCTGGAACAATGGGGCCCTGATCTCTGTGGGGGCCACCATATGTGCCACCGTAACACAAATATATTATAATAATTTGAAGTAAATTTCCACTGTAGACAAAGCCTTGCTTTCTTGCAAGAGATGACTAAGACAGTTTAACATCTGGAAAGGCTGTGTAAGTATCGTCAGCAAAACCATTCAGATGGAGACACAATGGCCTCCCGTTGTTCGCAGATTCAGATTGTGGGCCGGAAAGGGACAGGAGGTTTCTAATTTTTGAATTAGCTATTTATTGTATGACTCATATTTGCCCAGTCAGATATTTGACTGTGCTGGGAGGCCAATGAGCTAAGACAAAGTGAGGCCACATCACAGTCTGCAGCGAGTCCCTACTGCCTCCCCCACCTTTCCCGTTCTACCCATTCATCACCTCACCCTGTCAAAATCCAACTGCCCCTTCCCTTGTGCCTGGGAACAGCAACAACAGAAGCCAGAGGTGGTTGGGGGAGGGAGTGGAGCAACTCTGTGCAGGCTAGGGGTTAAGTGGAGTCAAGCAGACAACATGAACAGCGACATTAACTGTCAAGTATCAAAGAGGTAGCCATGTTAGTCTGGATCTGTAAAAGCAGCAGAGAGTCCTGTGGCACCCTGTAGACTAACAGACATATTGGAGCATGAGCTTTCGTGGGTGAATACCCACTTCTTCGGATAACATCCGACAAAGTGGGTATTCACTCACGAAAGCTCATGCTCCAATACATCTGTTAGTCTATAAGGTGCCACAGGACTCTTTGCTGCATTAACTGTTAAGATGCTGGGGACACAGGAGAGGTAGGCGGAGAAGGGAAGGCAGCTGCGAGATGAGGAGTAAGGATAGGGTTCTTGTCTTCAGTGTCTCAGTAATTAGCACTACTGCATTTTCATTCACAAAGAACAGCTAAGGCAGTGGTCCCCAACCTTTTTCGTCTGGTGGGTGTTGGACGATGAGCCACTTAGGACCGTGGCCAGCAGACAAGCATCTGCTGAAATGCTGTCGAGAAGCGGCAATGTCAAGAGGCGTTGCTGCTGAAATGCCACCGAAAATCAACGGCATTTGAGTGGCTACACATCTTGATGATAATGCTTTTTGGTGGCATTTCAGCGGCGACGCCTCTTGACGTTGTCGCTTTTTTGCAGCATTTCGGTGGATGCTTGTCCATGGGCCAGTATGCAGGTGCAGATGGATGCCCTGGCGGGCGCCATGGCACCCACGAGCACCGTGTTGGGGACTACTGAGCTAAGGCAAGGTGAGCAAGGAAACATCTTCTAATGGACCACCTGATCTCTCTAATATCCTGGCACCCACATGGCTACAACTACACTGCATCCAAAGAATAGCTAGGGCCTGTGTAAACAGGAAGGGGCATTCTAGGGTATGGTCAGAGAGCTTCTCAGATGTCTTTAGAGTGAGGAAGCTGTGACATTAAAACTCAAACTGAAAAGTGGCCCACTCAGGGCTTGTCTACATTACTCGCTGGATCAATGGGCAGCGATTGATAAATCGATCACCGAGCACTCCCCATTGACTCTGATACTCCACCAGGGCAAGAGGCACAGGTGGAGTTGACGGGAGAGCGGAGTTGACTTGAAGACACCACGGTAAGTAGATCTAAGTACGTTGACTTCATCTATGTTTTTCACGTAGCGAAGTTGCATAACTTAGATCGATTCACACACACACCCTCCCCCCAGTGTAAACCAGGCCTCAGCCTAAAACAAACACACCCTATGCAACCCTTCTGTCTCTCTTAGGCATTTATATGGACCAATAGTATCACCATAGTATCTGAGCACCTCAGAGTCGTTAATACACAACATCCCCAAGCAATAGGGAACATTATTGTGCCAGTCCTACAGGTGGGAAACTATGGCATAGAGTAACCAAGGAATTAGGCCAGGGTCACAGAGGAAGCCCATGATAGAACAGGGAATTGAATCTGCAATTAGGTATACCCTAACCACTGGGCAAGCCTTCCTCCCCATTCTTTGCAGGTTTCGAATGTTGCTGTCATAGCTATGAGCACAGCATGGGAAAACATCTGGGAGTTTGAGAGCTTTGCAAACATCATAGCTACTTTGTGGAGGTTACCTACCTTTATCCTCCCCATTTTTCTCCCCCACTCCCCCAGTGTGGCAATGTAAACAACGAGGAACAAACACCCCTTCTACTATCCCTTCCTCCTTTACTTTCTACTTAGAGAAGCCTTGATCTATGGTACGCAGGTAGAAAATTAGGGATAGACAAACCCCGACCAGAAGTTCTAGATACATAGTATATTATTTCTTCATCTGAATTTCTCTCTACCTTCTTCCCCTTCTCCTTTTCTAATCTCTCTATTTTTTTATCCTCTGCTCCTTTTTCACTCCATACTCTCAATTCCCCGCCCCCTTTCCTCCCCTGCCTCAGTCTCTCCTTTTAGTAAAGGGGGTCCAAAAATGCTCAATAACAGCGTTCAAACCCACAGTATTCAAGTAGTTTCAAAATCAAGCCAAATGAGTTTACCCCAGTCACTCCTAACTTCCATTCACACTCGCCTACCCCCCAGGAATTGCTTTTCACGGGACAAACACGTGGTACGAGAGGCTCCTCAAAGCATCAGCGATGTAGACAAGGCCAGGGGCAAATTATCTTGCCGAATATCACATATCTGTGAGGCAGAGGAAAGAGCAGAGCCCATGTCTCCCTGAGGCTAATGTGGCCTCTTGTCCACTGGACTGCACTGCCCCTCACATCGGTGGTCTAACTTCCCGTTCTTCCTGTCTAGAGAAAGGACCCTGTGGCCTGAGTTTCTTTATTTGCTGAGGACACACATTCCCACACACAGTGGGTCTGATTCTCCATTGCACTGGTGTGAATTCCTACACAAAGTGCAGGGCATAAACGATCTACAAATGCGACTGATCTGATTGCAGTCAGGGGCCTATATTAGTTTCTCTCTCATTTTATCAGTGTCTTAGTTTGATAAGGATTGAAAGCCACTCTGGGGTCATTTGTGAAACGAAGGTGCTATCTGCATGGAAGACCGTTACAGCGGCGATGCTTTCCAATTTGCAAATTACAGTTCCACCGCTGGCGAATCTGTTCTCCTTAACACAAAAGGCTTCACTAAGGCAAGGTCTCGCCATAGTTCCCTCTAATTTGGAGGTGCAGGGCTAGCTTCCATGCAGCACAGGAGTACACAAGGAGGGTTAAGTCTGCTTTAAAAGAGCATCAGATGGGTGGAAATGTGTTTGACCTTCGCTGGATTCTTCAGTCATTCTTCAGCTTGAGCGGCTGAGTGAGGAGGGTGTCAGTCTGTCACATAAAAAAACCCAAAGAGAAAAAAAATGGATCCTGTCTCCTACCCCTTAAAGCCTCGGTTTTCATTTTTATCTAACTGACATAAATAACGTTTGGTGGGGTTTTCATCGGTATTTTTATTTAAATGTTCTGCGTGATGCCAGCTAGTAACAAGGTCCATTTTTACAGGGTAATGAATTCCCACAGTTCTGGTAAATACAATCAAATAATGGGAAGCTGAACTTAACCTTCTGTAGCAGTCAATAAAAAACAAACAAAAAAACAAATAACTTCATAATCTGGAACTGTATCTCTATTTATAATTGTTAATTACAGAAATACATACCAGGAGATTAAAGAATAAATAAAACACAGACTTTTAAATCCATCTAATAAAGAGAGCAAAAGGAGAAAAGCAAGGAAGAAAATGAAGAAAAGCAGGAAGAATCAAGAGAAGAGAAAGGAAGCGGGCATATGAATAGACACATATACTTTAGTTCCTAATGTCAGGCACACCTTTTCCCCTTGTGCTTTTGTGTTGTTCTTTGGTATCTTGTTATCTATGTGATAGAGATCTTGCATTTCTGTAACAGCCTATTGTCCAAATGGATCCTAGTGTAGTTGTTCAGGTTGTAAAAAGTATAGGATACATACTCTGCCTTCATAGGGGAAACACAGCAGAGATTGGGGCAGAAGCGAAATACACTTTTCACTTCCATTTCCTTCAAAGGTGAAGAGATTGGGGGAAAAAGAGATTGGGGAAAAAGAACTAAGAAGGTAGCCTGATCTACTGAACTGTGCTGTGGACTGGGACTCAAGATTCTCTGATTGCGACCTTGATAAATCATATGATATCTCTCTGCCTCCATTTTCTCTTCCTCCTTTTGTATATTCCATGTGTAAAATATGTTTGAACAGTGCCTAGCCTGATGGGGCCCCACTGTTCCTTCAGGTGCTGCTCCAGAGTGAGCTTTGACAGTGTAAGGAAGAGAGATGTCCCAAAGTGTATTGGGAAAATCAGTGGTCCAGTGTACTCTGGGACATCTCTTTTTGCCAAAGTGTACAAGAGCTAGACAGAGTGATTCCTAGTACTGGAACTTCAGAATGGAAGGCAAGATGGCTAGTCAGCCATTCCCTAGAGACATTTACCATGGTTCAGCATTCACGTGTGAAGTGATGCCCTGAAGCTGGTGCACCAGTCAAACTTCCAAAGAGGCAAAACTAGAAAGCAGCCCTAAAGAGAACCCCCCTAGAGATCAAATTTGAGCTCGTTGGAAAATGGGGGAGTTTCACGGAACATTTGGCTTTTTCAAAGAAAGATCAAAAGTTGAAAAATTTTGGCTGGAAAAAGGTTCCAAATATTTGGCTTAAAACTTTGCATTTTGAATAAAACATGTCCTGTAGGAAATGCCACCACAGTGCTATGTCTGAATTTGGGCACTTCATGTCCCAGATCTCTTCTGTGAACTGAGTCCCCTGGCTGGACTTCATCTCCCATAATGTATGTGACGGCTCAGCAAGAGGTGAAATCAGGATGCATCATGGAAGACATGGCTGCCGGCATCCTGGGAAATGTGGTCCAGCTGGGAAAACCCACCCATGAAGAAGAATGGTAGTATGCAGAGCCTGAACTATAGATCCCATGATGCACCACATCTGCATTTACAAATCAAAGATTTAAGTTTTCAGCTGAGTGGGGTTTTTTTTGTTTTTTTTTGTTTTTGTTTTTTTTAAATGAATCGCTGAAATTTGCCACATCAACAGATGCTTTTATGAAAGATTTTGGTAAGTGGAAAATCCACTTTTTCATTGAAAAACAGTTTTGTCTGGAAATTTTCATCCAACCCTAAATCTGCAAAAACAACTCTAGATGGGGGGGACAGATCCTGTGCTGATAGCGGGAAGGAGAGGGAGTATGTCTTGAGGACTATTAGGAGAATAAGGGGACAAAGCAGCTGATATTCAGATTTTGGTGATATTCGTATTAATGGCCTCGATATTATCTGAACAAGTGGACCCCCACATACAGTTATTATGCAATTACAACTGCTATCCTGTTCATCCACCCAGGTTAGGAAGGGTTAGGATGAGAGTAAAGAAGAACAATATATCCAGGTGTAACTGTAGGAGGGATGTCTGTGGGTAGAATGTAATTCCTGAGATGGAATTTGGACAGGGCCCTAAGATGAATGCTCTGACCATTATCAAACATGTCACAGTGTTTTCAGTGAGCACATGTAAACAGGCACCTTGGCTCTACACCTCACACATGCACAGCATATTCTAACACTGTGTGATTGGCTCAGTACCAGCTGAAAGGAACAGTGCCACCTACTGAATTACTAACACCACTTCCACAGAGCCTCTGGGCTGTCTTGAGAGATCTGCTACCCATGCAACAACCCAACCAGGCTCTGCTTAGTTTATGAGACCTGATGGGATCACAACTTGAGGTGGTATGACTGCGGGCTATATTACTTGCTTATAAGAAGCAGTATCAGTTAGTGATGTGACCCATTCTTTTATGGTAGGGTTGGAGGTCAGATTTCCGATGGCTTAAAAGTTTCTTTAAATGTGCACAGTATGTCACTCCTTCTCTGACATTTATGAGGAAGGGTTATACTCTCTCAGAGTTTTCTGGTATCACCATTGTGATGCAGTGAACACTTACTCCTAGGGTGTCCTTTTATATCAGCCTTTAGTATGTGTTATGGCTTTAAAGGAACTGAAAGCCAAGATAGCAGAATTGATTGTGTTCCCTTTATAATCACTCAACACTATTTTGACACCAGGTGAACCAATGGATAATATTTGTGGCCTCCTTTTTTTATTTTAAGCTCAGAGTTTAATGATTTTTAGGGCACTCATACAGAAATACCATAGATTCCTTTAAAATATACTACTTTTCCCCTGGCGTAAAAAATGAACCTAAAGAATTCTGATGGCGACGCAACAGAATGAATGGCTAAATAAAACCAGCATTGCTCACACTGTGTTTAAAATCATCTTTAGACATTTTTGGCTTTTTTTATTGGATGCAATTTTGTGGAAAATTGTCTTTAAGAAAAACAACAAGCATTTTTAAAATCTGCTAGGAAAAATCAGGAGTTAATGATATAGATTTCAGAGGAAAAAATGGTGAGGCTTGTGCTTAAAACAATGTATCCAACGAATTAAAAATGAGGTTATTAGTTACACCACAATTGCAGATACCACTGTAGAGAACCTGAGCAACAGCACATTCTATAATGTACTAGGAATTGCATTTTGTGTGCCATTTTGAGGGGTGCTTCTAATTAGAGTGAGGAGAAAGGTTTCACGTATAATCTGATGTCCTAGCTCATTGTGGCTTTTATTTTATTTTTTGAAAAGGAAAAAACAAAACAAAACAAACTTGTACTCCGTGCCACAGAGCAGGAATTAAGTGCCTGAGGTTACATTTATAGCTAGATTGTCAAAAGAGCTCAGTTCATACTTAAGCACAACATTAATGGCCAAATTCTCAAGAGTACTCAGCACCTAATACACATCCAACGTGCTGAGTACTTTTGAAAAGTTGACTATTATTTAGGTACCGAAATGGAAGCTGAACTCTTTTGAAAGCCTGGCCCTCAGCAGTTTTGAAAAAAAAACATGGCCTAGAGTGAATGCTCATGCTCTAGCCAAAGCTCAGTGCAGAACCAGAGCCTTAAAATGGAAGCTTTTCAAACAAGGAATCTTAGATGAAATCCTGGCCCCACTGAAGTCATTGGCAAAAGTCCCATTGACTTCAATGGAACCAGGATTTCACCACAACTCCTATACATCTGTAGATCTCCCATTGCACCAAAGGATTTGTGTGAAACATAATAAGTACAGCCAGTGTGAAAATGAAAAAAACCCAATAAAGCAACAAAAAAACCCTGTAACTTCCATAATTCCTGAAACTCTGACTAGAACCAAATGATACAGCAAACAAGGGACGGGGCAAAAGTTTCATCCCCCATCTAACTTGATGCTGCCCTAAAAAGAATTAGTAGCCTGATGCCTTGAAAATATGTAGTAGTCAGAACAAAATCCAGATTATCAGTGTCTTTGTGATGCTATCTGTCATTACAAGGATATTTAAGGGACCTGAAAGGTTTCACTAAGGGAAACAAAGTTGGAGCTGTCTCTCTCATCTCAGTGGCATTTCTTTTGAAGGAAAGCAGTTATGCTACTTTAGGCTCTGTGATCTTAGGCCTGGATGGTACTTTGATGAAAGACATTCAAAGAACACCACAAACAGAGACTGATACACCAGTGGAATTTGAGAGCTGTCTTGAGTAGAAGGCTGTACAGCTGGTGCCCTATCCTATTGTTCACCTGTTAGAGAATGATCACAGTCGTTTGTCCTCAGCTAATAATATGGTGGCTCCTTGATAGCACTGAGATGTAGAGTTGACCTGTAACAGATTAAATTCACAGGATGGAGGATGGCACACCAACTGACCAATTGCAGCATAGAGAATTTGCAACGTCTTGTGTCATGGCTGTCCTGGAGGCAAAGAAAATTCTCTTTTTCTCTATGCTAACAGCCTGATCAGCAAAACTCTTCCAGGAAGATGATAGCCTAGTGAATTCAGCCTGCCTTTGTCTAATGACAGAAGTAACCGATAAAACTGAGCAGATTCAATCTAGACTGGCCGTCTCAATGATGGTTATGTCACATTGGGAGATCACAAATACAAGGTCTTCTCTAGTGTATGTTTTGATTGCTAGAGTTCTCTCTAACCCAAGTTCACTGAGAGAGACTGTGAAAAGTCAATTATTGGGTCATTTGTCCAGAACTAGGATGTCACTAGCCAATAAAACAAATCCAATCTTTTGGCCAAACCTAGCCTGAACACCAGGGAGACATTTCTGGGAATGAAACAACACAATAACTGTCTCTTCTTGTGATATTTCCACCAACCAGAAACCGAAATATGGTGCCATCACCAGCAAGCCAGATCAACCCCTACTGCTATTGAAGCACATGTCAGACAGGGGCACCCCACTGTTGGTTAAGGGGTTCCCAAGTCCTAAATCATGTGCCTCTGACTAAGCATCAATCCCTTTTGGTAGAAGGCAAGAATTAATCCATAGGGACAGATACCACACTTCACAATAAAACAGTATCTGTATCTGAATTGGAGCGAGCCCTCCCACAATGCCAAGGGTGGACCCATAAAAACCCTAAGGTGAGTTTCATATACTTGTTGTACTCTTGTGGGGAAAGTTATTCAATTCCCAATGCCTAACTATACTTATTAATGCTCTCTAACCCAAGGTAGAGTTCGAGCAGTGCAACTGCCTCTATGCCACTCTCCAGCCTTTTTGTGTGCTCTGAAGCTAATTCATGACATGAGCTCAAAATCAGAAATCCTTGGTCCTGCTGTGGAGATGAAATCCATTTCCCATAGCTGCTGCATTACCCTGGATTGTCCTGGGGCTCCAAGCTATTTTCTGTCTCTCCCACAGAGGTTGCTTTCCATGTATCTTCTCTCCTGCCCCCAAAGTGAGACTCCTGCAGCTGCAATCACTTCTTTAAAGCGTGCCTACTCCAGAAGCCAACTAACTGGCTGAGAGTAATCCAGGTGGACACCACCCCACACTCCAGCTAATTTCCTATCTTGATTTTGGACTGACAACTCTCCTTCCAATGAAAATAAAGTTGCTAGCCCCTCTCAGCTTCTTTTGGAAGTGACACCCTTCCCCACCATCGATTTGCTAGCCTATCTCCAGCCGTTGTCCCACCCACACAATAAACATAGTGACCATGGCAGGAGTTTTGGAGGGCTGTGTGTCTTGTGCTTCTAGCCAGTCATAGCCTTTATGGGTGGGCCTGTGCCAGTCCACACAGAAACACCAATACCACCCCCCAACAACATTCACTATTTATTTATTTAGTCCTGATTTTACCCTGGAGGAAGCTGGAGCTTTAGAAGACTAACTGGCTTGGTCTGGAGAGTTCAACGAGGAATAGCTCCTGCCTCAGACATTCAGTAGCTGCTTTGGTTTTGCCTGCACTCAGTTTGGGATAGAGGCCACTTCTCTCAGTAATGCTGATATGGACCCTCCCTGCTGTCTCACTCCTGGCTCTCTGCTTGAAGCTCTGGCCTGCCATTGATTTACAGGCACCACTCTCTGCTTGGACTAATAGCACTGCCTATGGCACGGCTTCTGCGGCTGCTCCACAGACCAGGGCATGATGTGCCAATCTGGGGTTGGGGTGTGATGCCAGAATGTCCTCTCAATAGCTCTTTTTGTCTCAGGACAGCTCAGGTTGATATCCCCATCATCCTGCTGCCAGTGCAAACTCTTTCATTTTCCACCATCAGGCATGTTCAGAAGGGGTAACTGAAGGGGGGAATTAGCCCACTGAGCCATCCTGGATCTCGGCTGGAGTGAGAAGGACTCTAGAGGAGTAGTTAATTCCTGAGGCAGCCCCGGTACAGCACACTCTGTGTGCTTACGGAGATATGGCACACAAGGCATTAATCATAAAACTGCACGTGCTGCAGCATGAGACACAGCAGCAACACTACATACAAGGACAGATTCAGCAAGATTAACAAAAACTGCCCAACATCTGCCAGCCCATATACACACACACACATTTAATTCAATACAAACAAACAATCCCTAACACTTTGAAAAGGTCACTCAGTCTTTCTGGAGCAGACACATCACTCCCTTTCTGGACAGTTTCGCAAAGAGCCGTCTCTCTAACTTCAACCACTGAAAAAGCTAACCTTTGTGCCAGATTCCCTGCATCTCTATTGACACTCTGTGCTGAGGGGGCTTTACCCTTCAGGAAAACATTGCCTTCCTTCCCCTCACCCCACTCATGCTAATCTTGACACACACATCAGAACCTCAACTTCAGCTTAAAATTTCAAATAGAAGTTTCTAAATGGCTAGTAGATGAAATATACAGCCTTGCATTTATAACTAGAGCTGAGTGGAATGCAGTAGCTTCGCTTCCTGGGCGCAGTACTCCCATGTTTCCTTCATTCCCAACCCACGGGGCCCACTATCCCTCATTCTCCTGTACCTCTATATTCCAAGGGAAAGGCCCGATTAAGCGACAGAAATCTTAGGCCCCACCCTTCGAGTTCATGTGATGACATCAGAATCTAAGTTTTCATTTAAAAACAAACAGAAACTTAGTTCCCACCCCTTGTGGTGGCAAAGAAAAGCTTGAAAAGACTAAATGAACATATCTGATGCAGTGATAACTGCCTGAGTCTAAAGACAGTGTGATACGATAGCTCTAAGAGAAGAACTTCCCCAAGACATCACAATGGGGTGTTAACTCCAAGACTCACTCCTCTGAGGGGCTCCACCAACACCACCCCACTATAGAAAGGGGAAATTCCACCACACCCATTTAAACAGCATATCTCAGATGCTGTGGTAAGAATTGGGGTTCCTTGCTCCCACCTCTGCCTTTCTGGAGTAGTCCCCTGTTGCACCTTAGAAGAGTCCCTACTGCTACTCCAAATGGGAGAAGAAAGGGGTCTGGTGCCATTACCTTTCTGGGAGGGAAGGAAGACACCCTGCCATTGTGAGGAGTGGAGCCATGTAAAGAGATGAGGCTGTTGGGGCAGAGTTATGGGGCTCTGTGTCTAGTGTCCTGTATTTCCTTAATTAGGAAGTGGTTTGAGAGGAGTTGGCATGTACAGAAATATTTCATTGCCAGTCTGTCTTCTTCTTGTCTTTACAATTCCTTGCTAGAGCTCACAGGAAAGTTAAGCCATATTGCCCATGCTTATATTGCAGCATTCAAGTGCTGTTTTTCATTTTTATTCTAAATAAAAGGAGAGAAGCAAAGTGGAGGACACATAGATCTTAGTTTGAAATACTCTGTGTCTCTGGCTATGTGCAGAGAGCAGATCAGGGTAACTCAGAAGAGCCCACAAATATCCAGAAGTAGGTTATGGCAGTGACTAGACATGCTCATTAGTTGTATAAGTATGTATTATTCTAGGTAAGAAGACTTCCAGGTCCCACACACATTCTCCATTTGAGAGCTGAGACAATCAGAGCTCAAGGAGGGGAAAGAATTTCAATACAAGAGCTAGACAGCCCTGTGGACTCAGCAGCTGACCGACAAGGGCCAAGACACATGCACAGTATGAGGGCTAGGTTCCACTATCTGTTACGTCTTTTTTTATTTGGCCATCAGAAGAACACTCAGCTACTGGCCCGCCAGCTGGAATGCTGCTAGCTGCAGAAATCCCAGATTCTTTGCCAACAGGGTCCTGAAGTGTTAGAGAAAGGACTGAATTGCTACTATTCTTCTCAAGCTCTGAAGAGTTTAGGTGACACACAATACATATGGTCACACCATAAAGACTGAGACATCCTCTCTGACAGAAGAACAGAGGGGAATGAGTTTATGTGTGAGTGTTAAAGTCTGGTGGTAGAACCTCCTAAATGAATATATGTAACAGAAGCAAAATGAGGAAGTCTGCATAAGGAACATCAGTAGATTTATTGCCCAATAGCTTTTGCTTAACAGTTAGTCATAGCGTTCCAAATACTATTTATAATGTTTTATATCATTTATAATGCTTGCTGAGTGCATTAAATGTTTGTTTTACTAAGAAACTGTATCATTCTCTCTCTTTAAAACCAACAGGGTCCTACTTCTCGGAGTTTCACAGACACTGTCCCTGAGGTTTAACTCTGTGGGCTTGTCTACCCAGGAAAGTTAATTAAGATTAAAATAGGTGTAGTATACTCACCATCCCAGAGCTCCTCCTCATTGCAAGACCCAGCGTTGCAGGCCCTCTGCCTCACTCTTCTCCTCCAGACTTTTTTGGTCTGTGTGGTGATAGGGAGCTCTGGCCAGGTCACACTCAGATTCCACCCTTTTAGGGTAACGTCCCAACTCAAGGGAGCAAACTTTCCCGTTCCTCCTGGGTTCAATCCTCCCCTGACTCTTCACCCTTCTATCAGGCTCTGCAGAGTTCTTCCTGCCTCTGTTAGAGAGCACTGGCTCATAGGGCTTTTCTCCGTGAAAGCTCAGCACCTCCTGAGCCATTAACCTTCAGGGCTTCTTCCCTGACACTTCTCTCTTCGCCCCAACTTGCTTTAGGAGATTCCTTCTCCCCTGCTGCCCTTACCCTTCAGAGAGAGCCCCAGGGTATAAATCCTTTCTTGTAGACCTCTCTGTGGGTCCGTTTTCAGGAACCACAGGAAAGTCCAAATTACCTTGTGACGATGTGGTTTTGGCGGGACCCAACTGAGAGTGCCAAATCAGGACCAATTGCTCAAACAGAGCAGTCACAGCCCCAGGCTGGGGTTTTTCCACCTCTAAGGCAAACCAAACCAGCCAGACAAAAGACTTCAGTTTCACCCCACTGGCTAACTGCAAGTCACACAAGCAATCTCCTTAGACACTCCAGTCTCCCAGTATCATCCACAGTAGGAACAAAGATGTTCTTACACCTGGAAAAGTCATATAAGGCAGAGGCCTCATCTCCATTTTGTCTTCAATCCTGCTTCTTACCTCTGGAGGACTTTGCTGCAAGTGAGCTCTACACAAGGGACTGATGACCCATCCCCAGTGGGGATGTACTCCAGAAGAACGTAATTGTTGAACCTGCAGTTTACTTCATCACTGCACAAGCCTGAACTAAGGACTTTGCCATTACTGTATGTAATTGATCCAGTTTAACCAATTCTAGCTCTCACTCTATCTTTTTCTTTATGAATAAACCTTAGATTTTAGATTCTTTAGAAATTGGCAACAGCGTGATTTGTGGATAAGATCTGAGGGGTATATTGACCTGGGTCTGGGCTTGGTCCTTTGGGATCGAGAGAACCTTTTCTTTACTGGGGTGTTTGTCTTCATAACCATTCATCCCCAGGACGTGTGGACTGTGCTG
>NC_133774.1:9951564-9964283 GCF_003597395.2 Chelonoidis abingdonii
CGTATTCGCCTCCTCTCAATGGGTCAGTTGTGTAGGTGATGGTCCTTAATGGGCCATCAAGCAGGTTAAGCAGAGCTGACACCAGCTTGTCTGGGGTGTCACCCAGCACTGCAGCACCAATTTAAAATACAGACAGTATACAGCCAATATTCATAACTTCAGCTACAAAAATGATACAGACATACAGATAGCATAATCATAACCAGTAACCCGTAACCTGGTCTTAGACACCTGATATGACCCCCTTTACATAGGATTTGGTGCCACTACAGAACCTTGGTTGCAACCCATGTTCTATATGGTCCCAGTTTATATCAATAACGTCACATACCTCTCCACTAGGTCTTCTCTCCCTTTTGCCCTGCAGTCCTTCCTTCATAGGAACCACTCGCTCTGGTTCTCCACAGCGGGGTCTCATCCTTACTGACATCTTTCCCATCCAGATGCCACAAAGTGGGCGAAGTGGGCTCTCCTGCACCCCTTAGTCTCATCACTGCCGGTGTGGGGTTTATACACTGCAACACAGTAGAGTGTGAATTTAAAGTGGAATATTTATTCCTGATTAACTTCCCAGCTGGACACTGGAATAAAAGTGCCTTGTGCCAAATTAGTGGCACATCAGCAGCACCCTGAGGTGTGATGAATATGCTGGAAAGAGGGCCCAGTCCCTCCCACACTGTTAAGGCCTTTGGCCACTGGGGAAGATGGTGCATCTCAGAGAATGCTTGGACTTTAATTGAAACTACAGCCCACACCAGGTCAAGGGAAAAGAAAGGATTCTTGGGTACATACACACATTTATGGTGCATCTATACAACCAACACCATTTCCTGCAGCATCTAGGTGTTCCTGAGAGGCCTCAGTTCCAAGCACTGACTCATCCCAACCCTGATGAGATCGGAGAGCATCACAGCATGAGGTTGCCCAACTCTGTGTAGTTTATGAGGTCTGACAGGATCACAGCTTAAAGTGGCCCAGAAGGTCTGATGGAATCCCGGCTTGAGACGGTTTGGCTGCAGGCACAACATTAAATAAATACCTTGACCCAAAGCTCTGCACAAAAATTAAACCAAGCCCCAACCCTCAGCTTCCAAAGAACTGAATCCTTTTTAGTAAAATGTATTTTTTCCTCATTTCTGTGCATCTCTCCACTTCCTTCTGCAGGCAAGAGAAAAGAACTGCCACAGAACTGTGGGCAAACCTGTTCTTGCAAGATTTATAGCCCAGTTTAGCAAACTCAGGATGAGCAAGCATTCAAACTCCTGTATGGTTATCCAGACTCTGAACCCTTTGGAATTCTACAACTCTTTACTCTTTCAGCCACATTATGGAGAGCATCTCCCTGGCTAAATCTTCATTTATCAAACAATAGATTAACCCTTTCTCAAGTGTCCCCTGATTTCAGAGCCAAAGATAAGTGCTCCTCTTCTGTCCCACGGATATTTTTCCTAGTATTTATGGCAAATAGCTGAAGTCATGAAAGCCAAATAATGAATCTCACATACTTTGAAGCTTCCTGTGCCATTACATTATTGAGGCTCCTGGAGGCTGGTTCTTATGGCTTGAGCGGTGTTCACAGAAATCAACATGGTGCAAGCTAACTCTCTAAGTGTGTTACTTTGGTTTGATGTTGGAGAGGCTCCTTTACATTCAGCTAGATTTAATGGCACATATTGGGGAAGTGGTGTGCTAAGAGGATTGGGGGTGTTATGTGTTATTAGTCAGTGAGGGTGAGCAGGTGATTGGATGAGGGCAGGTGAGAAAGGGAGAGGAGAGATAATGTTGGCATAAGTTAGAAAAGAGGAATGGAGGAAATGAGTCTAGGAGGATGGTGATCTCATAGATAAAGTGCTAGGCTAGACTGCAGAGGAACATGGTTGAGTTCCCAGTTGTACAACAGGCTTCCTGGTTTCTGTTGCTGGTTAACATATCCCCTGGCAAATAACTGCCTGTGTTTATAACCTTAAAGTCTTCTATAACAATGGGTGCTGAACCAACTGGGGCCAGGCAGGTTTGAGCATTGATTATGCAGGAACTGTGTGAATTCAGGAAGTGTATTGTTTGAAAAATGAAGGTGCATAAGTTAGTGAAGCTCCAGGGCAGTAGCTTACCCAATGTTAGCATAGCTGACACACTGACAGTTTATATGGAATTTATGTGCCCATTTACTCTGCTTTTTATGGGAAAACATGTTGTTACCTTACAGCTGCCACATCACATGCTACTTATCCTACCTCAGAGCTACAGAGCACCTTCCTCAAGGAAATGTACATATATCAAGAGGTTATGTATTTTTTAACAACGTTGTAAGGAGAAAATAATAAAATATGTATTATACTGCATACTTGCAGTTTTTATTTTTATTTTTTTTAAAAAAAATTGCAGATTCAGCCTGCTCTGTAACTATTTTCATTGTCCCTTTCCCACCTGTTCAAATATTTGAAGAAAGAAAGAAAGAAAGAAAGAAAGAAAGAAAAAGAAAATCCCTCATAAGGAAAAGGAGCAAGGATAACAACTCAGAAATGACCAGCAGAGCTAGGGAAAAAATAATCATAGCCCTAGTCTATGCTGTGTGGGGGGGATCGATTTAAGTTACGCAACTTCAGCCACGTGAATAACGTAGCTGAAGTCGACATACTTAGCTCGACTTACTGTGGTGAGTCGACTGCTGCCTCTCTCCCGTTGACTCTGCCTACACCTCTCGTGGCACTGAAATACAGGAGTCAACGGGAGAGCACTAAGGGTCGATTTATCACATCTAGACTAGAAATGATAATCGATCCTCACTGGATCGATCTCTGCCCACCGACATGGTGGGTAATGTAGACATACCCATAGAATCATAGGACAGTAAGGGACCTTGAGGGGTCTTCTAGTCCAGTCCCCTGAACTCAAGGAGGACTAACTATTATCTAGACCATCCCTGACAGGTATTTGTCCAACCTGCTGTTAAAAACCTGCAATGATGGAGATTCCACAACCTCCCTAGGCAATTTATTCCATTGCTTAACTACCCTGTCAGGAAGTTTTTCCTAAGGTCCAACCTAAACCTCCCTTGCTACAGTTTAAGCCCATTGCTTCTTGTCCTATCCTCAGAGCTTAATGGGAACAAATGTTCTTCCTTCTTCTTTGTAACAACCTTCTCTGTACTTGAAAACTGGACACAATACTCCAGCTGAGGCCATATCAGTGCAGAGTAAAGCAGAAAAATGACGTCTCATGTCTTGCTTACAACACTCCTGATAATACATCCCAGAATTATATCCATTTTTTTTGCAACAGTGTTATACCGTTGACTCATATTTAGCTTGTGATACCCTGTAATCCCCAGATCTCTTTCCACAGTACTGCATCCTAGGCAGTCATTTCCCATTTTTATATGTGTGCAATTGATTGTTCCTTCCTGAGTGAAGTACTTTGCATTTGTTCTTATTGAATTTCATCCTATTTGGTTCAGATCATTTCTCCAGTTTGTCCAGATCATTTTTATTTTTAATCCTATCTTCCAAAGAATTTGCAACCCCTCCCAGCTTGGTGTTGTCTAAAAACTTTATGAGTGTTGTGATGGGGCAAGGTCAGATGGCTACAGTAAAGTACTGAGAAACAGGTATGTTAGCCCCAGGCTAAACAAATCCCTAGTACCCTGGTAACCAAATGGCAGTTGCTCCAGGTTAATCAAGGCACCTGGAGCCAATTAAGATCTTTCTAGAAGGCAGTAGAGATAGCTACTTTAATTAGAACACCTGCAGCCAATCAAGGCAGGCTAATCAGGGCACCTGGGTTTAAAAAGGAGCTCACTCCAGTCAGGCAGGGAGGAGCCAGAGGAGAAGGAGCGTGTGTGAGGAGCTGGGAGCAAGAAGGCAAGGAGCTGAGAGTGAGAGAGTATACTGCTGGAGGATTGAGGAGGACAAGCATTATCAGACACCAGGAGGAAGGTCCTGTGGTGAGGATAAAGAAGGTGTTTGGAGGAGGCCATGGGGAAGTAGCCCAGGGAGTTGTAGCTGTCATGCAGCTGTTAGAAGAGGCACTATAGACAGCTGCGATCCACAGGGCCCTGGGCTGGAACCCGGAGTAAAGGGCGGGCCCGGGTTCCCCCCAAACCTTCCAACTCCTGATCAGACACAGGAGGAGCTGAGCCAGACTGTGGGTTCCACAAGAGGGGAAGATCACTGCGGTGAACAAATCCGCCAAGAAGCGCAGGACCCACCAAGGTAGAGGAGGAACTTTGTCACAGTGTATTCTCTATGCCATTATCTACATAATTTATGAAGATATTGAACAGAACCAGACCCAGGACCAATCCCTGCAGGACTCCACTCGATATGCCCTGCCAGCTTGACTGTGAACTACTGGTACGTTCTCTGTGGAAGCAGTTTTTCAACCAGATATGCACCCACCTTATAGTAGCTCCATCTGGATTGTGTTTCCTTAGTTTGTTTATGAGAAGGTCACGTGAAATAGTACCAAAAGCCTTACTAATGTCAAGACTTTTCACATTCACTGCTTCTTCCCCACCACCCCAACAAGGCTTGTTACCCTGTCAAAGAAAGCTGTTAGGTTGGTTTGACACAATCAGTTCTTGACAAATCCATGCTGACTGTTACTTATCATCTTATTATCTTCTAGGTGTTTGCAAATTGCTTAATTATTTGCTCCATTATCTTTCTGGATACTGACGTTAAGCTGACTCTGCTGTAATTCCATGCGTTGTCCTTATTCCCTTTTTTAGAGATGAGCCCTGTATTCGACCTTTTCCACTCCTCAGGAATCTCTCCCATCTTCTATGACTTTTAGAAGATAATCGCTAATGGCTCAGATATCTCCTCAGCCAGCAACTTGAGTATTCTTGGATGTATGTCATCAGGTCCTGGCGAAGTCTAAAATTTGCCTTTGACAAAATGGATGCCCTGTTCTGAAATCGTAATTCACTCAATCAATTATTATCCATGGGAATATTCATGTGAGTAATGACATGTCACATGAATAAGGACTGCAAGGTTGGGTTCTATATATGTAGGGCATGGCCCCTGATAATGCTGGAGATGCAGGCTTAAAACCTCCCTTGAACAACTTTATGGAAATTCTTCCTTGTTACCTACAAACTCCTGGCCCAGCAGGACATGGCTAAAGGCAGGACATCGGATTCCAGTAATCCTAGGCTGGTGTATCTGGACCTGTTAGTAGCTGGTGCAATTTAAAGCAGCCATAAGGCTGTTCTACACTATGTGAGGGGCTAAGCTGGCAGCTAACTGGCCATAGGAATAGATGGTGGAGCATGAAAAGGTGGCAGAAAGCCACCTTGTTCTCCCTCACCAGGTCCTTCAAGGGCTGAACTGAGCTTCAATTCTTTACATTTTAACATGAAAGTGATTGAAAACAAAACAGTTTCCTCTTTAGTCAGCTGCCAAGTCCCACATCCTTGACTTCCCATGTCCCCAGCAGCACTTGATTGACACGAGTGTTTTACAAGAGGCTATGTAGATGGGTAATTGCTGGGAGGTTCCCTTTGTTTTCCTATCTCATGCCAGGGAGGGTAAATTGTGTTAGGCATTACTTTTTATTGTTGCTGAGGGACAGCTAGGGCGTAAAACTGAGTTACATGTTTGGATCTGAAAGTGGTGATGCCATCCAACTACTTTCTTGCTACACACCACTAAACTTTTCTGGCAAAATCTCCCTCTGTTGCACCACCCCGGGTGTCAATGACGGGAGAGCTAGAAAGCCTTGTATACATAAGCAAAACCACCCAAAGCTGAGTGGGTGGGCACCTGGCCAAAAGAACCAATGAGATGGCTAGAACTTTTTAAATTTGAAAAAAGACTTCTCTTTTGTCTGTCTGTTGTTGTTCTCCTGGGGAGCGGCAGACAGGGCAACAGTTATGCTGTAAGAAGCTTGTGCCAAGTATGAAAACATCATCGGTATCATACATAGAAACTACTCATTTAAAACGCCAGATATGTAAGTAGATCAGGAAATATCTAGGAAGACGCGATTAGGTTTATCCCTTTTATTTTGTTAGGGCTTGTGGATTCCTCTGTGCTAACCCCAGGTGCTTTTGTTTTGCTTGTAACCTTTCAGCTGGACATGATTTTAGCAATCAATGTAGAGCTGGACAACATTTATTTCTACCTCTTTCCCCTCCCCTTTATCTGGCCTCCCTCATCAGAGCAGCTGAGCACCTCCCAATCTTTCATGAGTTTATCTTCTTCACACCCTTTTGAGGTAGGGCAGTGATATTATTCCCATTTGACGTAGAAGGGGAACTGAGGCACAGAGAGGCTAAGGCTATGTCTATACTAGCAAACACCCCTGACACATAAGTTACACTGACAGAAGCAGCAGGGTGGACAGCGCTATGTTGAAGTGAGACTCTATCCTGCTGCCAAAGCTACTGCTGCTCGTTGGGGATGGTTTAATTATGTCGATGACAGAGCTCTTTCTCATCAGTGTAGAGTGACTACGAAGGAGATCTTACAGCGGTGTAGCTCCATTGGTGCAGCTGGGCCTCTGTAAGCTCTCTAGTGTAGACGTGGCCTTAGGGACTTGCCTATGGTCATCCAGGGAACCTGTGGTGGAGCAGGGAATTCCACTTAGTTCTCCCAAGCCCAGCGCACCTCTGTAGGTCCAGGTGTTCTTCGCCCCACTCTCCCTTCTTGAGATAAGGAGGTGATAGCACACTGATCCATTTTGCACTGCAGAGGAGAAGCTGGGATTTTCTTGCTCCTACTTACATGTTCCCTTCTGTGAGAATGGTGTTGCTGCCCCCTTTCTTCCACCCTCTACTCCAATCTTATTCCAGCTCCTAAGGAGAAGGGTTGTGGGAAAGATCATAGATTGCCTCCTTCAGCAGCCCTGATTGGCTGCTCCTCCCAATAAAGTGGGAGAAAATGGGTAAGACAGCCAATCAGAGATGGGGTTTCCCCTGGGCAGGGTTGGAAATCGCATGAGAGTGGGAGTTTCCCAGTCAGATCTGAAGCGTGGAGAAGGTGGAGAGGGTCACTTCGAGGAGCAACCAGAGGAGAAGGGCTGTATAAGTGCAAGCGCTGCAGGGCAGAGACCAACTTTTAGTTCAGTGTGTATGCATCACCTAGCACAATGGGACCTTGAGCCGTTACTGAAGCTCCTAGGTGCCGTGTTAATAGAAAAAATAATAATAACAATAATTAACCCAATCACTTCTCTAATATATTTTTAACACGTTAAAATATTAGAACATGGGCAAATTAGAGTATAAACAGACCACAGTGACAGATTTTCTTAAAAGAACTATTCCCTGCATATAAAAACCTTAAAGTCAACAAGAACTGTGCTAGGTTTTCAGAACTCTCCTGTGTTTAAAGAAATTTAAAGTCTGGTCCATGCCATGTCCCTGAACATTAATAGGCATTCTATGATTTGCTCGAGACACTCGTTGAATAACTTAGGGAAAAACAATCAATATGTGGACACTGCATAATCCGAGACTCAGGGTCCCCCACGGGGCTCTCAGCTTCTCTGATGGGCTGTGGAGGGTTTTAGTATTGGAGTAGCATCACTTAACTTAACAAGACATTTCCTTCACTCATCTGCTGCTAGGATGTTTACCAGTTAAGAGGAAGAAGCATTAAATGGGATATAACCAGATATGGAGTCGCGATGAAGAGCATTTCTCACAGGCACAGGACGAGGTTTTCCAGGTTTCCCAAGAAGAAGAAGTAGAGGCATGGTAATATTTATGGGGAAACTCATCCCAGAGCCAGATTAATAGAAGAAACAGTGGGTTCAAATCTCAGTTGCATGAAGGCCTATTTATTCTGTTCTGACACAGTGAAGGGGGCTAAATAAGAATTCCCCATTGCAAGTGATCTCCTCAAGCAGTGGAGAGCTGGGGTCAGGACTCAGTGGTTACTCTGATCCCAGCATCTGGTGTCAGGGACACATCAGGCCAGGGTGCAGAATAGCAAGGCAGGGACAAGCTAGAGCTAGAGCACACTGCCTTACCCCTATTTTCACTAGGGGGACATGGGGAGTAGAGCAGCCCCGAAACTGCTCTATCTCACACCAGGAGTCAGGCAACCCCATAGCTTCCCCAGAATGTGTTTTAAAGGCCACTGGTGGGAACAAGCCTGCGCTGGTAGAGGGACGAACAGTCTGACCTATCGGTCTTTCATTTCTCTAATTTCCATGATCCTTTAATTCGAAACAAGCATAAGCGTTGAGACTAGGGAACTTTTATTCTCCAGAAATCATTTAATTCATTTTTACTGTCCGCATTTCATGGGGAATGTATCATAGAAGGGGACTGGAATGATTTATGAATACAAGAATTTTAAGAACTCTGAGCTGGCAGATACTCAAGCATTGAGAAGATTTGGTCTATGGAATTAATTTTTAAATGATGGTTACGAAGGCTGTGGGACTTGGCATCAGTGCTTTGTATTTCAATAAACACCAGTTCAGAAAATCTTAAGTGTTGCCAGAGAGCAAGCAATTAGCGACTTAACAAACTTTATTATTTTCCAGTCAATGCCCAGCATAGTTGTGCTTTGAACTGGGATATGGATCAATGATTTGCTCGCAATAGACAAAATCTAAAATCTTTGGTTCAAATAATCTTGCCAG
Source organism: Chelonoidis abingdonii (assembly GCF_003597395.2). Taxonomy (NCBI): domain Eukaryota; kingdom Metazoa; phylum Chordata; order Testudines; family Testudinidae; genus Chelonoidis; species Chelonoidis abingdonii. The sequence continues at coordinate 9,960,166 of NC_133774.1, forward strand.
TTCACGTGCTTGTCCAAAGCTTATTCAAGTCAGCTGAACATCTTGGCTCTGCTAGATGGACTGGGAAAACTGATTCCACTTAATTCGTTGTAGAATTTTGGGACTTCCATTTTTCAGACCCCTCCCTATAGTTAACGTGATTCAAGACCCTGTACAAATGTTTAATAAAACAACCCCTGTAAGGCTGGAGAGAAAGATGAAGGGAGAATTCAGAACTTACTCGATGTTCCTCACAAAACTAGGTGACTGGGCAACAAAATGGCAGATGAAATTCAATGTTGATAAATGCCAAGTAATGTATCCTGAAAAATATAATCCCAACTGAACGTACAAAATGATGGGGTCTAATTTAGCTGTTTCCACTCAAGAAAGAGATCTTAGAGTCATCATGGATAGTTCTCTGAAAGCATCTACTCTAAACATCTAATGTGCAGCAGAAATAATAATAATTAAAAAAGCTTGCAGGATGTTAGGAGCCATTAGAAATGGATAGATAATAATATAGAAAATATTTTAATGCCACCTTCAATACTGCATTCAGCTTTGGTTGCCCCATCTCAGAAAAGATATATTAGAATTGGAAAAAGTACAGAGAAAAGCAACACAAATCATGAGGAATATGGAACAGCCTCCATATTGGGAGAGATTAAAAAGACTGAGACTGTTCATTTTAGAAAAGAGAAAATTAAGAGGGAATATTATAGAGGTCTATGAAAGCATGCATGTTCAGAAGAAAGTGAGTAAGGACGTGTTATTACCCCTTCACGTAACACGAAAAACAGGGGTCACCCAGTGAAATTAATTGGCAGCAGGTTTAAATACAAACATAAGGAAGTACTTCATCACACAATACAGTCAACCCGTGGAACTCATTGCCAGATGATGTTGTGAAGATCAAAATATAACTGGATTAAAAAAAGAATTAAGTTCATGGAGGATAGGCCCATCAATGGTTATTAGCCTAGATGGTCAGGGATGCAACCCCCATTCTCTAAGTGTCACTAACCCTCTGACTGCCAGAGGCTGGGAATGGATGACACGGGATGGATCACTTGATGGTTGCCCTGTTCTGTTCATTCCCTTTGCAGTATCTGGCAATGGCCATTGTTGCAAACAGGATACCAGGCTAGATAGACTATTGGTCTGATCCACTATGGTCGTTCCTATGTTCCTTTTGAGAGTCATCGTTTTGAAGTTTTCACTACAAATCAATCAGACTAGGGAATATTCTCCAAGGGAAATGGTGGAAACTTCATCGCTTGGGACTTTGAAAACTAGACAGGACAAAACACTAGAAAATACAGCGGAGAGAAAAAATTCCAGAGGTCTTTTCCAGCTTGTATTTCTGAGAATTTATTAGGGCTGTCGATATAAAGAGAGCTTGAGAGGAGAGGGGACTTTTTACTGCAGGTTACTAAGGTTTCTACATTCTTATTAGGATTATTTCAGAATGGGAGATAGAGAGGGGGTATGGTATATGCACCACCTTCCCAGTGGGACATAGTTTGTAAGAAGAGACACATGTGCAACCCTCACAGCCAGCTAGCACAAGTGCTGCCCTCTGAGGTTGAGTGCATGCTGAACTTGAGGAAAGGAGCCATAATATATGCCATGTCATGCTTACTGCTGGATCCCTATGAATAAGTGCAAGGCAGGAAATTTAAAGTTCCATTCATTCAGCTGCATATACACTGCTACTTGATAAATCATGCTGCACGGTTAGTTTCTGAAAGGGCACGATTTATCCCTTGGTTAGAACTCAAGAACCCCAATTTCATTCATTTAGGATCAGTTTTTCTATGGCTGCCATGGTCTTGCATTTTTCAGTTCACATTTACACACCAGAAACAATTAAGCAAACATTAGTTTCATCCATGGTACCCATAAAATCTCAAGCATCACTGAACGGCATCATTATTTCCCCAAGGAAACAATTATTGCAAAAGAAAAAAAATCTATATATTTTCATTATTTATAAGTTTTCAAGGATTTTTTTCCCCTTCACTGAAAAGAATAATAAGGATTTTGGAACTCTGAGAGTCGGAGAAACTATTCACCACCAGCACCCCCCATACACACACACACACACACTTCTACAAAAAAACACTATTAGCACTGGTGTGTGCAATGGCAGAGTGCGGCAGCATAAAAATTATTTTGTTTCCTAATGTACTTCCCACAGCTCAATATAAGATTTAAGCTAACATGTAATAGCAATTGGCAAACACTGCAGCCAACTTTTCAAGAGGTCTCAACTCCAAACATGATTAACTAAAATTTTGGAAAATCAGATCCCCAGTGAAAGTACTAAACGCTTTTGAAAAATCTGACCCCAAATACCTTGGAAGTTGAAGGATAAAGCCAGCATTCTTGAATTTTCTGTTGAATTTGGTTCAGTGTCTGATATTGTTGTGTCGTTCAAAATATGCTGTCAGCTTAGGCTGTCTTGTCACTAGAAAGGCTGCAGTGCTTCAGTGTAGACACTCACTGCGGCGACTGGAGTGGTTCTCCCTCTCTGTAGTTAATCTGCCACTGTGAGAGAATTCTTCCAGTGCCCTAGTGCTGTCTGCACCAGGATTTACGTCGGCTTAACTATGTCGCTCGGGGGGGTATACATTTTTCAGACCCTTGCATGACATAGCTGGGCTGATCTAACATTTTAGTGTAGATATGGCCTTAGTTTTGAACCTGAAATGTTTCAAACCAAACAAACCACAACTAATACAAATGAAAATGTTTTATTTTTTTTCTCCATGATTATTTTATTTCAGAAAACTTTAAAAAAAAATAAAATAAAGGAAACACTCCCCTGTTGTGGGGAGAACTCAATGGGCATGCTCAGTTGATTCATGAGGACCAGAATGTGAAACTAACCACCCTAATTTCACTATCCAAGCACTGTAAAAAGTAGGATACAAATAAACATCCTACGCAGTCAATTTAAAATAGCTTCCCTTTCCCTCCCCCCCCCCCCACAGTTTTAGTAAAATAAGCAGCACCACAGGGCAAAAAGTATTGTTTTAAAAAATGTTTCAGAAAAAAATTGAAATGTCAAAGTTGATTCCATTATGCAAGGTTCAAAACGGATTCATTTTTTTAAACTTTTTAAAAACGTTCTTAAGGAAAAAATAACATGTTTTTTTTCTAAATTGTTATCAAAAAGATTATCTGAAATGTTCTATTACAGGAAACTGAGCAGTCAGGAAATTATATGTTTTGATCATGGTTTTTGTGATGTTCTCTCCCTTGAAATGTCTGTACAATCCCCACACTCCCACCGTTCTTCCCCATTGCAAACCTCACTTTTGTGCTGGTTTCAATTTTACTGCCAAAACACTGAAGTTACTACCACCCCAGAAAGCTGTGTGCATCTCAGCTTGCTCTTTGTCTGTGTATAGCCCCTTCTCTACTGGGTCCAAATATAACATTTGGTGACAAAGGATTTCTGTCTCATGAGTGTCCAGTGCTCTCTCTGCCTGGAGTGGAAGAAAAAGTAAGCAAATAATACTATAAACGTTTCAACCAGTTATAATAAGGGGTTATTTGAAAGACTGTGTGAATGCAAAGGAAAAATATTTGGATAAAATTCATTCTTGTGCAGAGGACCACACAATAAGCCCTATGCGCATTCAAAATAGTGCTAACATGCAGGGGCAGCTCTAGGTATTTTGCCATCCCAAACACGGCAGGCAGGCTGCCTTCGGCGGCTTGCCTGCGGGACGTCCCTGGTCCCGCGGATTCGGCGGCATGCCTGCGGGAGGTCCGCCGAAGCCTCAGGACGAGCGGACCCTCCGCAGGCATGCCACCAAAGGCAACCTGCCTGCCACCCTCGCGGCAACTGGTACAGCGCCCCCCGTGGCTTGCCGCCCCAGGCACGTGCTTGGCATGCTGGTGCCTGGAGCCGCCCCTGCTAACAGGAGATGCAGTGGTGGCCTTCTTCAATAGGGTGAATTTTACCCTGTGTGAGTATCCTTTGAGCTAAAACCATTTAATTGCTTTGTTGGTGTCATAAATAGATAGCTAAGGGTTAATGTTTCTTTTACCTGTAAAGGGTTAACAAAGGAAACCAAACACCTGACCAGAGGACCAATCAGGAAACTGGATTTTTCAAAGTCAGG
>NC_133774.1:9964818-9971859 GCF_003597395.2 Chelonoidis abingdonii
GAGAAAGAGGGGGAAGGGAAGTGGGTCATTTCCCTTTGTTGTAGGCTCAGGGCTTCTGAGTCTTGGGGTCCCCCAAAGAAGGTTTGGGGAGACCAGAGGGGGCCAAAACCCTGGAATTTTTGGATGGTGGCAGCGAGATCAAAGCTAAGCTGGTAAGTAAGCTTAGAGGGGTTCATGCTAGGCACCCAGATTTTTGGACGCTAAGGTCCAGATTTGGGAAAGATGCTTATGATAGTTGGTGTCTGTGAATAACATATTTCTTTTAGTTGCAAGAATGTTTACAGAAAGTAAAAAATACCATGAATACTAGGATAAGTAAATATTTCTGACAGTGTTATCTGAACAATAAACTGATAACCTATGGAACTCATCGACACAAGATATCATTTAGACTGTGAGCATAGCAGGATTTAAAAAAACATTTAAAAAGCTACAGGGAACATCCACAGTTTCATTTGTCAAGCTAATCTAGCTATCTCCTTGTAAAAATACTAATATTTGTAAATAATTTGCTCTCAGTAAAAGGGACTCTTGCATTTTTCAAACTATGTTACTTAGGTTACGATCCCATCCCCCCGTAGCACTCTTTTTAACATGCTGGAGAAGCAAATTTTCAAACCCCATCTTCTGTGTGAGAACTGCCTTGCTTAAAAAGCCCATTCCTTTTCTGATGGTGCAGTCATCCTCAATGAATGAGGCAGAAGGAAATAACGGGCTCAGCCATATCAAGCAGTGAACACTGCTGATGTCAGACACTGGCCGCAAAAGCTGTTAAAATTGTAAGTGTTGGTTGTTTTTAGGTTTGAAATGCTGAATGGAGAGATAGTGGATTATGTTGTTGAAGAACTGCTGAAAATGAGTTGGCTGGGTTGTTTCAAAGACTCCTGTATGATGAGCCTAGGAAGCTACATCCTGAGTCTCAAGAAAGCCATTCCTTATGCTAATTATTTCCCTCAACTGTGCATCCAATTTAATGTGTCATTTGAGATTCAGATACTCTGCACAGGCACAAGGTTTGAATAACTGATTGAATATATGCAGAGGATCACAGATTTTGTCCTAAAAAAAAAAAAAAAAAAAGATTATCCAGGCATTTCATCAAATTAATAGTCAGGAATGATGTGTCTCTATCAAAACCCTAGATCCAAACGCCCACTGAATTTTGGAGGATAGGGAGAGTTTGTTTCACAATCCAAATCTACTTTGCAGTCAAAGTCCATCTCGGCTTGTATATATTATTTTATCATTAATCTCAATGGATGTTTTACCCCACAAAGGGCTGCAGCATGTAGTTTCTTGTTATTAGGGATCCCCAAACTGGTTTGGATACAGTGAAGGCCTTTACTGTATTAACCTGCAACAACGACTCTAACCAAAATCAGTCCAAACTTTTTTTAAGGTTCAGAAAGGTTTGTCAACTTTAACCATCCAATCAATCTTAATCTTAAAGACTATTTAGAAAAGATGGACATGCCTAACTCCGTGGCGCGAGATCTAATGCATCCGAGAGTGCTGTGGGAGCTGGCTGATGTGATTGCAGAGCCAGTGCCCATTAACTTTGAAAACTTGTGGCAACCTGTGGAGGTCCCGGATAATTGGAAAAAGGCAAATATAGTGCCCGTCTTTGAGAAAGGGAAGAAGAAGAATCCGGGGAACTACCGACCAGTCAGCCTCACCTCAGTCCCTGAAAAATTATAGAGCAGGTCCTCAAGGAATCCATTTCAAATTACTTGGAAAAGAGGAATGTGATCAGGAACAGTCAACATGGATTCACCAAGGGCAAGTCATTCCTTACCAACCTGATTGCCTTCAATGATGAGATAACTGGCTCTGTTGATATGGGGAAAGCGGTGGATGTGATATATCTTGTCTTTAGCAAAGCTTTTAATACCGTCTCCCACAGTATTCTTGCCAGTAAGTTAAAAAGTATGAAATGGATGAATGGACTGTAAAGTGGATAGAAACCTGGCCAGATTGTCGGGTTCAACAGGTAGTGATGACTGTCTCGATGTCTAGCTGGCAGCCGGAATCAGGTGGTGTGGCCCAGGGATCTCTCTTGGAGCCCTTTTTTATCAACATCTTCATTAACTATCTGGATGATGGGATGGATTGCACCCTCAGTAAGATAGCAGATGAATCTAAGCTTGGGGGGAGAGGTAGATATACTGGAGGGTAGGGGTAGGGTCCAGAGTGACCTAGACAAATTGGAGGATTGGACTAAAAGAAATCTGATGAGGTTCCACAAGGACAAATGCAGAGTCCTACACTTAGGAGGGAAGAATCTCAAGCACTGCTACAGTCTGAAGACTGACTGGCTAAGCGGTAGTTCTGCAGAAAAGGACCTGGGGATTATAGTGGACGAGAAGCTGGATATGAGTCAGCAGTATGCCCTTGTTACCAAGAAGGCTAACGGCATCTTGGGCTGCATTAGGAGGAACATTGCCAGCAGATCGAGGGAAATAATTATTCCTCTCTATTCGGCACTGGTGAGGCCACATCTGGAGTACTACGTCCAGTTTTAGGCCCCTCTGTGCAGAAAGGATATGGAAAAATTGGAGAAAGTCCAGTGGAGGTCAATGAAAATGATTAGGGAACTGGAGCACATGACTTATGAGGAAGGCTGGGGGAACTGGGTTTGTTTAGTCAGCAGAACAGAAGAGTGAGGGGGGATTTGATAGCAGCCTTCAACAAACTGAAGGGAAGTTCCAAAGAGGATGGAGCTAGGCTTTTCTCAGTGGTGGCAGATGACAGAACAAGGAATAATGGTCTCAAGTTGCAGTGGGGGAGGTCTAGGTTGGATAATAGGAAAAATTATTTGACTAGGAGGGTGGTGAAACACTGGAATGGGTTACCTAGGATGTGGTGGAATCTCCATCCTTAGAGGTTTTTAATGCTTGGCTTGGCAAAGCCCTGGCTAGGATGATTTAGTTGCTGTTGGTCCTGCTTTGAACAATGGGGTTGGACTAGATGACCTCAATCCTCTATGATTCTATTAATTTCCGGCTACCTCTCCAATACCTGGTTCTTCACAGAATCAGAAGAGGTGTTAAAACCATCCTAGTATATCCTGTCTGACTATAAAGAAGTATAAGAAATCTCAAACCTCTTCTTCCATTGAAAAAATTGTGATGATTATCTCCCAAGAAGCTTGTTCATGTAGTCTATTTATTTATAAAATCTGAGTGATTATCCACGCCAAAGTTCTTAAACATTTGAGGTTCTCTTCTCATTAATTATTATTCAGAAGCCTTAATTTTTCTTATAGCTGTTTTACAAAAAGCATTACTCCATTGACTTCTCTGGAGTCACCCCTAATTTATACCAGTATAAGAGCATCAGGCCTGAAATGTTTAAGGAAAGAAATACCAGTATCAGGGACAAATAACTGTGGAAAGAGGGTTCTCCCAAAAATATCAAGGAAAGGTAAGCACAAGAACTTGCTTCTTAGATTTTAGGGCTGGAAGAAAACTGAAGCTTCAAGATCACACTGGTTCATGTGTAGACTGCATAGACTGTTGGTCCTTCATCAGTTGAGACTGAGCCGATCACAACACGTCTTCCAATCTTCTGTTGCTCTGACCATTCTTCACCATGCTTGTCCATATCTCCTCATAGGAAATCATCCCACCTCTTTGGAGGTCGACCATATGGCTGTTCCTGTTCTTGCACTCCACTCGGATATAGCTGCGGTCCATCTGTTGCCACCGAGTCGGGCCATATGTCCCACCTATCTCATTTTGCTGAGCCTGCTTTAAACAACAACATCTCGCACTTCAGACTGCTGTCTAATTATTTTGTTGGGGATGTGATCGCAGAGCAAAATGCTCAAAAATGTTTGTTGCATCATCCTCTATGTGACAGACAGTTGATGTTCTTCAATCTTTGTCAGCAACCATGTTTTGCTGCCATATAACATCACTAGAAGCACGGTCGAGTTGAAAAGATTCACACAAGTTGTTTTGCTGATCTTTCCTTGGAAGATGTTATTGAATGCACACCATCCAGCTTTTTTCTGTGTGACATTTCACTTTTCTGATCATGGCACATGTTGACTTCCTGTCCCAAATAAATGTATTTATCAGCCTCTCAGATCTCCTCTCCTCAAAGAGTTATTTGGGTTTTTGGCAGAACATCTGATCTCATGCATTTTGTTTTCGACAGATTCATTTTTAATCCGACTTGACTACTTTTCGTGTTCATTTCTTTAAGCATTCTCTCCAGCTGGGCTGTATTTTCAGCTATTAGCACTATATCATCTGCAAACCTGAGATGGTTAAGCCACTCGCCGTTGATATTAATCCTACCTTTCAAGTCTGCTTGTCGAAAAACCAATTCAAGACAGGCTGTGAATAATTTTGGTGAAACTTTATCTCCTTGTTTCACACCTTTCTTGATGGGGATTCTGAGGGAAGTATCAAACAGTGGTGTGTCCATGCTGCTGCCAGAGTCTGCTTCCTTTAGTAATGTGACATATTTCACACTGATGCCCTGTTCTGAAAGAGCTTCAAGAACACCTTTAGTCTCTGTGCTGTCGAAAACCTTCTCGTAGTCCACGAAGGCAATGCACAAAGGGAACTTATATTCTCTTGCATGCTCTAGTAGTTGGCTTAAAGTGAAGAGATGGTCTATCATGCTATAATTCCTTCGAAAGCCAGTCTGCTCTCTAGGTTGCTGTTCATCCAGGTTTCATAATAGTTGATTTGTTATTATTTTAGTGAACAATTTATAGACGTGAACACAGGCAGATCGGGCGATAGTTCTTTAGATTTTCTCGATCGCCTTTCCTATGCAACACGACGGTATTGGACTCTTACCAACTTTTCATACAATCAAAAAAAAACAAACAAAAGAAATGAGTTGAAAGGAAGGATGGTCTTATGGTTAATGCACACAATAGTTGGGTCTGAGTCCAAGTATTATCACAAACCAGAGGCAAGTTACTTTAGTTCTCTATGCCTCTGTTCCCCCATCGCAAAATAGGGATAATAGGACTTCCTTCCTCTGTCTTTCTTGGGCTGTGAGTATCTCTTACTACATGTAGGTAAATTGCTTAGCCTTTCATCTTGGTTGGCATCTCTACATGGTACTGTAATGCTAATTTTTAAATAGTTACCAGGATGAGGAGATTATGTTACAGAACTAGGCCATCTTATCCCTCATGCCAGCATGATTGCTATTGCTCCAACCACTTTAGTTTTGAATCTGCTTGGTATTTTTCTGCTTTTTTTGCTGTGGTCTTACTCCATCCCTTTTGGTTTTTCATAGGGGACACCCTGGAACCTTGTTTTGTTAACTGGTTAATTATTCTTGGCTTCTTTCTTCCCTTTTAATTACATTAGGGTTCCTTTCTATCTTCTTATAATTCAAAAGGAAAGCAACCCTCTCCCTTATAAAGCTCTAAACCAAAAGCCCACACCCTTTTACACAGGCAAAACAATTGCTGAATGCAAGATTGGTGTAACTCCTCTGAGGCCAAAGGAGTTTGGCTCACTCGGGTTAACAATGGGTGTTGCTGAATGGTTAATGATCTCTTCTGTTGTCAGATCAGGTTTTGGGTTTAGTCTCACTTGTGTGGATGGAACATAAAACCATGTTATAAATAGAGATGGATCTAACCCTTAACCCAGATCCACACACTCATTTTGGAGAAGCGTGGATCCACACTTTGTGGCTGAAACCAGACCACAAGCTGGAACCTGTAAGTCCTTAAGATTTGGGGGAATTTGGATCTGGATCATGGCACTGTTGCTTAGCCATGAAAATACAGCACAGCTTGGGGTGCTGTATAAGTTGTAATTAATAACAGGGCCCATCACTACTTAGAGCCTGGTTAAAAATCTTCTTTCAGCCTTGATCTTTACCAGGACACAGGGTAACAACCAACAAAGTAACAAACTAAAGAATACAAGCTGGTGGTCTGGTGATTTCAAACTATCTATAAAACAATTTTCCCTAAGGTAAACTCTACAGCTGGAGGAAGCTTTTCCTTTATGACAGCAGAGCAGTGGCAGCAGCTGACTTTCAAAGTAATTATTGCTGTTAAATTGAAGTGGACTTTAAAGATTTCATTCAAATTGATTTATTCAAAGGTGTTTAAGGCTCAGTCAAGTTTACTAGTGGTGAGGTCAGGGGACACTTTATAGTTTTATCATAATGTTCAGTCAGTTGCAATGGGACACAAACAAAAGCGAAGTGGAAAGGGAGACAAACTTATTTTTTGGTTCCCATTTGTGAAACTCTTTTTGTGGTTAATAAGAGGTGGGGTCCTGTGAGGATCTGTCATGCAGAATTAACTGTTGAACATGTTTCCACTATTCTCTGAGGAGGGAAGGGTGGCACAAGTTTATGAAAATTTTAAATCTTTCTTCCCCGTTTTGAATAATTTTCATTTTTTGCCCAACCCTATCTCCAAAGAAAGCAATAAGCCTGTCAAAGTAGGAATTAATTAAGCAAATCAATCAGTCAGTTTTATTAAGAAATTACAAAGCCCAAGTGCAGTGTTAATTATTCAGATAATGGGACATCTCTAAGCCTTTCTTTTCAATTATTGATAAGCTGCTATCTATCATCCTGACTGTTTTAGTACTGATCTAGTTGTGAATGAAGCCAGATCATTCAGCCATAGCATATGCCAGTTACAAGAGTTGCTAGATGACTGGGGGTATGAGAAGTGGCTTTTATTTCTGTCCACTCTGATTGCAAACATTACATATTTCAAAGCACATGGCATAGGTGACCTGCACTTAAGGCGGAAGAATCCCACACATTGCTACAGACTAGGGACTGAGTGGCTAGGCAGCAGGTCAGCAGAAAAGGACCTATGGGTTACAGTGGACGAGAAGCTGGATATGAGTCAACAGTGTACCATAGTTGCCAAGAAGGCTTACGGCATTTTGGGCTGTATAAGTAGGGGCATTGCCAACAGATCAAGGGACGTGATAATTCCCCTCTATTTGGCATTGGTGAGGCCTCATCTGGAGCACTGTGTCCAGTTTGGGGCCCCACACTACAGGAAGCATGTGGAAAAATTGGAAAGAGTCC
>NC_133774.1:9972059-9977376 GCF_003597395.2 Chelonoidis abingdonii
GAGAAGGTTTAGGTTGGATAGTAGGAAAAACTTTTTCACTTGGAGGGTGATGATGCACTGGAATGGGTTACCTAGGGAGGTGGTGGAATCTCCTTCTTTAGAGGTTTTTAAGGCTCAGCTTGACAAAGCCCTGGCTGGGATGATCTAGTTGGGGGTTGGTCCTGCTTTGAGCAGGGGGTTGGACTAGATGACCTCCTGAAGTCTCTTCCAATCCTGATATTCTATGATTCTATGAGTTTATGATTCTGCTATGATGCAGATAAAAGGGAAGCTGTCCTTCCTTGCCAATATCACCTGGATGATCAATTATATTAAGTGAGACAATGTACATCCATTTCCCCACCACTGCCATCAACCCCTCTGTGTAACTTTCCTGTTGACTTGTTACCCATTGTTTATCATAATGCCCATGCTAATGTAATGCTATTTAATTGTCCCAGGAGAGTGGTACACCTAACATTTTCTGATTGGGCTAACTTATTTTCTTGTTCATTGCAAGTGTCATGATGACAGTCTGCTTCCATTATAAATCCTTCTTCAGCACCCTGTGCAATTGTATATAACCTTTCATGATGGCACAAGTGGACTTAAAGTATGATGAAAAGCTCCCATGGCTGACTCTTACCGGCTTTCATAAGTGGATGAGAAGATGTTCACCTAATGACACATTTTTGAAGTTTAATCAAGCAATCAAACAGCATCCTTCTTCTCACCCATTAAAGGAGGCAGGAGACGCGAAAGATTTGAGTGCAATAATGGCATTGTAATAAGTGAACCTAAGATCACGGTCAACTCACAAATAACTGAAAAATGCTTAGGGAAATTGGTGAAAAATATTCTACAGAGTCCTTCAATGATCTCAAGACAACAAGCCTGATTATCTTTTGTCATGCAAAGCATTTTATAACCATGTTGTATGTGTCTAAAAGCCTCCACAAGGTATCAGGTACTGGAGAATCAGGCTTGATGTAATGAAGCATGGGTATGTGTGGGTGTGCTATGAGTTTTGGGGTCTGTATCCTCTTGTCCTGTTACAACTTGTCATACACATGCTATATTGTAATTGTTTGGTCTCGGGTGGGGGGTGAACTAATGGTGAGTGAACTTTTAAGGGTCTGGAGTCTGGGTCTACATTTGATAATGTCCCTCAAGTTTTCATGTTTACCTGACCTAACAAAACCTCTCAAGTCTACAAAATTGGGTTATAAATCTCATATGAACAGCTGGCGTCATGGTATTTTGACATTTATGGTCCCAGCTGGAATCAGGAAGCTACACGGACATGGAAATGAGATAGTGAAGGGTTGGCAACTGTGCCTAGCTGCTGTGCAGGGAGACATTGTGGGACAGAGCTATTCATGCACCCATATAGCAGCTGGATTCAGTCTGGGCCATTAGTCATCTCTCTAGAATATATATTTGTGAGCAATACCATCTATACTTACCTTTACTATGATGAAATGACAAGGGTTATAAATCCTCATGCTTCAGGGCATAAGCTGTTCCCCAGCTGGAATCAGGAAGATATTTCCCCTATTGTATTTACTGTAATTGCATAACTAGTTGCATTAGATTGACTGCATGTCTTCCTCCGAAGCATCCAGTGCTGGACAATGCCAGATAGCATAAAGAATTAGTTAGACCAATCAACCTTTGCAGAGTGGAGATTGCTAATTAGACTATCTAGTGACTTTGCGCTTTCACTGTTGCAGCTGCTTTAGCAGCACGCATGCTATGGCAAGCTTAGCGTTAGTGGTAAGTAACTCTCAAATGACCAGAGTTCTGCACTCATGGATCTGCCAAATTAGCATGGAAATACTAGACTGTCTCTTGATATTTTGGTTCTTCTTGTTCAGTTCCCAGAAAGGGAGCACAAATGCAGAAAGGCATGGGAGAACTGATGACAAATTTAACAGAACTCTTCCATTCTTCAAAAAGTTCAGATTCAAGTTAAAGTTTTGGGCAAGTTACAACCATTCAGTACATTCTCTGAATAAAGGTTGCTTAGACAGTTATGGCTAATATTTTACTAACAAGAAGCAACCAGGCTTTGGAAAAGAACTGAATGAAATCTGTGAATTAAAAGCTGGGGCTAGGGAACAAAGCTGCAAGATATCTGGGCAATCTTATTGTTGTGCTATGTGAGAAATATGCCAATTCCTGTGTCTGAGTCCAACTGTACCTATTACTTGTCCACTGACAGTACTCTTCCAGCAGTAGCCTTGGGCTCTGCACAGACTGTCATCACTTTGCCTCAGTAATAATGTCCTGCTTCTCCTAAGGCCAAATTGTGTGGCATATATGGTGAAATATTTCTGCAATTAAGCAAAGAAAGAACCTGGGAGTAAATGATCACCACAGTAATGTGGAAATAACAAGAACTTTGACATATATAAGTACACGCATGTATATACAGCCTCCGTCTATTTTCATGGGTGGCACTTGCTGCAACTATTATTCTACCTTAGACATATAAGATGGACAAACTTGAAAACAGCCTTTATGCAGCTAGGCGAGTCACCTGGCACCCCCTCCTGTATCAACACCAAGCGTCAGGGCTGTTGGGGGATACGCCCAATGTCTGGTGTTGTAGGGGGATGGTATACTGCCCCCCAGCATTTACAGTGGAATAAGAGTGGTGATGTGATATCCACGTGCAACTTTAGGAGAAGAGTAGGTAGGCAGAGTGATACTATGTAGTGTAGACATATGGTATGTCTACATTACAATAAAACATCCGTGTCAGCTGACTCAGGCTGCAGGGCTATGAAATTGCAGGGTAGAAGTCTGGGCTTTGGCTGGAGCCTGGGGTATGGACCCTCCCCTCTCGCGGGGCCCCAGAGCCTGGGCTCCAGTCTGAGCCCAGACATCTACACTGCAATTTTATAGCCTTGAAGCCTTTACCCCGTGAGCCCCAGTCAGCTGACACGGGCTGGCTGAGGGTGTTTGTTGCAATGTAGATATATCCGTAATGATCAAGGTAGAGAAACATTTCCTGAACTGAAATCTGGTCAAGAATTTAGGGCTAATACCGCCAACTCTTGCAAAAAGTGCTATAAGATTTAGAGATTCCACGGCCAGAAGGAACCAGTGTGATCATCTAGTCTGACCTCCTGCATAACACAGGCTGCAGAACTTCACCCAAATAATTCCTAGAGCAGATCTTTTAGAAAAGCATCTAATCTTGATTTTAGAAAAAATTGCCAGTGCTGGATAATCTACTATGACTCTTGGTTAATTGTTCTAATGATTAGTTAATCTCACTGGTAAAAAATAATTAAAAAAAAGCCCTATTTCCATTCTGAATTTGTGTAGCTTCAACTTCTGGCCATTGGATCATGTTATATCTTTCTCTGCTATACTGAAGATCCCACTGTTAAATATTTGTCCCCATGTAGGTGCTTGCAAACTGTGATCAAGTCACCCCTTAACCTTCTTTTTGTTAAGCTAAACAGGTTGATCTCCTTGAGTCTGTTACTATGGGGCATCTTTTTGAATACTTTACTCACTCTTGTGGCTCTTCTCTGAACCTGCTCCAATTTATCAACATCCTTCTTGAATCATGGACACCAGAACTGGACCCAGCATTCCAGTAGTGATCTCACTTGTGCCAAATAGAGAGGGAAAATAATTTATCTACTCCAACTTGAGATTCCTCATCCAAGATTATACATCCCCAGGATCGCATTAGCCCTTTTGGCCACAGTGTAACGTTGGCAGCTCATGTTTAGCTAATTATCCAGCATGATCCACAGATCTTTCTTCACTGCTTCCCAGGATAGAGTCCCCCATCATGTAAGTATGGCCTGCATTCTTTGTTCCTAGATGTATCCATTTACATTTAGCCATATTAAAATGCCTCAATACTGACACTGGCACCTAGTTTAACAAACAATCTAGACCACTAGTGACCTGTCCTTTTCATTATTTACTACTCCCCCAACTTTTGTGTCATCTGCAAACTTTATCCGTGATGATTTTATATCATCTTCCATTTCTTTCATTCATTCCTAAAAATGTTGACTAGCACAGGGCCAAGAAAAGAACCATGTGGGATCCCACTAGAAATACACCCAGTTGATGATGATTCCCCATTTTCAGTTACATTTTGAGACCTATCAGTTAGCCACTTTTTAATCCATTTAATGAGCGCCATGGTAATTTTACACTGTTTAATTTTTTAATCAAAATGTTGTGTGTACCAAGTCACATGCCTTACAGAAGTCTAACTATATAACATCAACACTGTTCCCTTTATCATCCAAACCTGTAATCTCATTAACAAAAAACATATCAAGTTAGTTTGCTAGGATCTATTTCCTATCTTGACTGTCAATAATTATATTACCCTTTTAAGTTCTTTTTTAATCAACTCTCATATTGGCGGCTCCATTATCTTGCCCAGGATCAATGTCAGGCTGACAGGCCTATAATTACTCAGGTCACCCCATTTACTCTTTTAAAGTATTGGCACATCATTAGCTTTCATCCAGTCTTCTGGAACTTCCCTACTGTTCCAAGACTTATTGAAAATCAACATTAACGGCCCAGCAAGCTCTTCTACAGCTCTTTTAAATCTCTTGGATGCAAGCTATCCAAACCTGCTGATCTGAAAATGTCTAAATTTAGTAGCTTCTATTTAATGTCCTCTTGAGATACTAGTGGAATAGAAATAATATCATCATCATCATCAGGCCACCTGATCTGTTTCCCCACCCAAATCCAGAACAGAAATATTTGTTGAATACTCTGCCTTTTCGGCATTATTATTATTCTACAGATTCCATCTAGTAATGGACCCGTACCATTGCCAGGATTATTTTTGTTCCTTAAAAACCTTCTTCTTACTATGCTTAACTCTGCTGGCCATAGAGGTTTACTTGTGTTCCTTTGCTTCCTTATAAAATTTCTACAATTCCTAGCTTCTGATTTATATTCATTACTATCAAAATCCCCTTTCTTTCATTCATTGTGTATTATTATAATAGCTTTGACTGCGACTATGATTGTGTGTGCATTATCAGACGCCATGAAAGGGTTAATGTGGGCCTGAGAGGCCAGTTATGGTATCTGGCTACACCTAGAGGGAAAGCCAGACTTAAATGAACATGCAAATATGTCCTGTCTTCTGACACTGCCATCCAAGGTAACAGATAATGATTTGGACATAGACTCATAGGCTCATAGGTCAGAAGAGACCAATATGATCATCTAGTCTGACCTCCTGCACAAAGCAGGCCACAGAACCCTACCCATCCACTTTTATAACAACCTCTAACACATGACTGAGTTATTGAAGTCCTCAAAATTGTGGTTT
>NC_133774.1:9979927-10015265 GCF_003597395.2 Chelonoidis abingdonii
GACATTAAAGAGGTCTCTATCCATATCCAAATCAGATCCCGGCGGTCTGTAGCACACCCCAAGCACTATCTCAGGGGAGGCTCTAGTAGCTTTTTTACCCAGTGTGATTTTTGCCCAGACAGACTCTGTCTTATCCATTCCATCACTTCTTATTTCATTACAGTTAACCTCATCATTGATGTACAATGCTACTCCATCACCTTTGCCTTTCTTCCTGTCTTTTCTAAACAGCACATAGCCTTCAATACCTTTACTCCAGTCATCCAACTCCTGTGCATGGAACAACCACAATTTTTGGCCACCGCATTTACCTAGGATGGATTTGAGCAGTGAGAAGATTAATCATTCTCTCAACAATTACATCTCCTGAGCTATCCAGTCTTCCTAACATTGGTGTTTTAATTCCTCCATTATTGCTGGTTCATTAGAAGAGACTAAACACAAGATACATGTTAGTAAATGAGAGCCCTTTTATTCTCATTTCTCTCAATTTGTCTCCTGTGGTATTATTTCTTCTGCCGTCCCTTTGCAAGCAAGATTGAGTCCTCTGTTTTCTACATCCCTCCTAATTTGTTTTGTTTTAATAGTCTCTCTCCATTTCTCCAATCTCCTCTAAGAACTGGACCAATGGCCGTCTTGTTTCCAAACGGTGGAGCTAGTTATGGAATGTTGGGGCCAGATCCTCAGCTGATGTAAATCAGGGTAGAGCTCCATTGATTTCAATGAAGCAATGCCAATTTACTCCAGCTGAGGATCTGATCCTAATGCTGTAATGTGGGCCTCACTTCTTCTAAGACACTGAGCAGCTAATATAGCTCTTGCCCATTCACCTATCTGCTGAAATCTAACACTTTTCCAGATGGGTATCTTGCAACTAAAGGGGGAAAAACAAACAAACCAATCCTCCCAGCTTCCTCTGATTTAGCACTCCTGCGATGACCCTCTCAGCTGCATCGACATCTTCACACATTATACATATATTGTAAAATATAAAACCTAAATGAAGAAACAGATCCTCAGCTAGTGCAATGCACCATCAATTTTACTGCAGCTATGCCCTTTGGCACCAGCTCAATATCTGACCACAATATTCATTTCTCCAGTTACATCCCTTGAGTCAGTCCATCTCAGGCACAGATCATAGCTTTTTACAGGTCATGGGCCAGGCTGTCCATAGGTGTAAACTGGCACAGATCCATTGGTTTAAGTGAAGCTTTACTGAGTTACAACAGCTGAGGATCTAGGACAATAGCTTCACATTCCAGAAGGGCTGAAAGAAAGATATGCGCTGTGGATCTAATTCCCCTGCTAAGCTTTATGAAAAGGTGAAAGAATTCCATGATAATGGCCCCAAACACAGTAGCTTCCCTATTGTAAACTGCAGTGAATTACATCACTGAATATTCAAGCCTTTGTTATTCAGATTGTCCTTATTCACATAGCTTCTCTGAGTCAAAAGCCTATTTTCAATCATACCTTTGAATCATTTGTTTAGTTCTACTTTTTTAATCACTATTTTAATAACTCACTTTAATTGTGTTGAATTCAGCTTTATCCTTTCTAATGTCACCAAGATCATCCCATGAATTGCAAGATAGAAGCGACTGTGTTTTTGACATCTGCACTGAGCAAAAAGAAAGGATGTTGCAAATTAGGAAGGAGGGGAGGGTCTGCTCTCTCTCTTTTTTTGGCAAAAGAACTGCTATAGAAACAAATGTAGATGAGGGGGGCACTGAGCCATATAGAAGTGAGTAATTATCTACTGTTACAGGGCTTATTATCTCTCCAAATGTTTGCTAAAAATTCTATTGGGCAACCATCTGGACCCAGAGATTTATCAATGGATACAGAGTGGATTGTTGCTTTAACTTTTCAACAGGGAAATTTCTTTCTCTAATTCTTTCCTGTCATCCTCTGTTAAATAATTTAGTTGAATGTCTCTTAGATAGCTCTCTGAATCCTCAGAGTGAGTATATTCTAGGTGATACACTGATATAAAATATTCCTTGAAAGTTTATTTTTCTACCACTAGAGGATCTGAGGACACTTTGCCATCTGTTGTAAGGGTTTTGTTAATGTACCTATTTTCTCCTCTCTCTCTTTCTCGTTTTTTTTAATTGCTGGGCCTAATAATTTGCCTAATTGGCTGCTCCCACCCACTTCCAGTTATATACAATATATATTGACTCATCATCATCAGCTCGTATAAAATCCAGCACTTTTCTTCTAGGAACTTCCATTGTAGCGTTATTACTATAGCTTTGTATAGCAAATATCCTTTCCCCCATTCAAGCTGTGATAAATAATTCAATAGCATGTCATAAATAACTATAGATCAGTTGCTCCGCTTGAAACACATCTGTGGCTTATGGTGAAGGTCATTACTATCAGTTATGCATTTATCTTCCATGGAATATTTCAATTTGGAATTATAATAATAACTATAAGAAATAATCTTTGCTCCTGTATAGCTCCTTTCATGGCACAGTTTTGTAAGTGTTGTTATCTCCAACTTATAGATGGACAAAGTGAGACTCTCCAGTTAAGTGTCTTTCCCAATGTCATGGAAATTTGTCAGTAGCAGTCAGAATTAGAACCAAAGTCTCTTGGATCCCTGCTTTAGCCACTAGACATCATTTTCTATAAGGCAATGCACCAGCACAAACAATGGGGCTTCCACCATTATATAGTGAGCCTATGCTGCTGGGACTCTATATTGTGCTGACATTTCAACTACTCTCGCCTATAGGTGGCAAAGGGAACTGATATTGTGACTGTCATAAGTAGATAGGTAAGGGTTAATTTTCTTTTACCTGTAAAGGGTGAACAAAGGGGGAACCAAACACCTGACCAGAGGACCAATCAGAGACCTGGATTTTTTTAAAAGTCTGGGAGGGAACTGGAAACAGGGGTCTTTTTGTTTTCCTCGGCTGTGAGTAAACAAGCTTTTCTTCTAACTCCATCTTCTTTCAAATATTCTACTATCAAGTGTGAGTACAAAAGAAAACAAAGTAATCGGCTGTGATGTGCTTTAATTTGTATTTACATGGGTGTTGATTTGCTGGACTGGCTTAATTGGGCTATCTTTTAAATCAGGCTGTTTATTCCTATTTTCTTATAAGCCATATTCCCTGTACTGAATTTCTTAATGCAGAGTTTAGTATATGTAAGTTCTTTCTTTATATAAAAAAAAAAGTTTCTTTTTAAAACTTGTGGGAGTTTCTTTTCCTAGTGAGGCAAAGGGATAGAAATTTCTGTACCAGGTATCTGTCTCCCTCACGGGAAGACAGGGAGGGGGAGGGAAGCATTACATTCTGTGTTGACTTTCCTATTGTCCCCAGGGCGGGAACAGGTTACGGGGAAAGAGAGAAAGAATCAACTCTGTTCTCTTGTGTTTGAGGTTTTTCTCTAGTTACTGCTACGAGACAAGGGAGGGGTGAATCTCCTGGTGTGTTAGCTGTGACTAGCTTTGAATGCATAGCCTCGAGGGAGGTAAATAGCTCTCTTGGTTTTGCATTCAAGGAGTTAAGTATAGCATCGCCCAGGCTCACCCAGGGAAAAGGAGGGGGAGCTGGGGATGAGATAGGGAGACCCAGGGGTCTGGGTCTGGTGGGGGGGGGGCCCAGGGAAAGGTTGGGGTGACTCAGGGTAACCAGGAACCCTAAAAATCCTGGTTGGTGGCAGCGATATCAGATCCAAGCTGGGTATAAGCTTGGGGGAGGTTCACAGTAAACATTCAGATTTTGAACGCTAAGTCCAGATTTAGGAAAAAGTTTACCACAGTGACAACGTCTAATTCTAGTGCACTGGTCCAAAGTTAGCTTGGCTGTGACTTTACCATCTTCTGGCTATACAGTGCCCTGTGTGAAGTGAGTTGGCAGACTTGGGCTAGTGCAGGGTTTCTCAAACAGGGGTCGTCGATTCAGCAGGGAAAGCCTCTGGTGGGCCGGACTGATGTGTTTACCTGCCCTGTTCGCAGGTCCAGCCGATCACAGCTCCCACTGGCCGCAGATTGCTGCTCCAGGCCAATGGGAGCTGCTGGAAGCAATGCGGGCCGAGGGACTTACGGGGTGCCACTTCCAGCAACTCCCATTAGCCTGGAGCAGTGATCAGCTGGAGCTGAGGACGAGACAGGTCAACAAACTGGCCCAGCCCGCTGGGGGCTTTCCCTACAGAAGCAGCTACCCCTGTTTGAGAAACCCTGGGCTAGCGGGTAACAGACCACCTCCACATCATCAGTGGTGCTAATTTATCCACTTGTTGGCAGTATCTGTAGAGAGGCCAAGTACTGAATACTCCAGGAAAATGAACAACTCCTTCAGCTACAAACACAAAGACTTGAAACCCTCAACAAAATATACCCTACCTTTTCAGTGAAGAGAGAAGAGCCAGAGACTCCACTAGTGACTTTGCTGTTGCTAGACAATTTTATGGGGAAGGTGCTCAGATACTGCGGCAATGGTCTGCAGGGCTGGCTATCTGTCCTAGACTTATTCTATGAAGGGAGGGGTTTATTCCCCAGACCTGCTAATCCAGAAACCCGAATTAGCATTACATAATCAATAAAAACAAATATTGCGGGGCAGGGGGAATCCTTGTGCAACCCACAGACCCCATGTCTCCCATACCCTAAGGCCCCATATGGCACACCTGGATATCTGCATTGTACTGCTTTATTAGTGGAAGAGGAATCTATACCCTTGCTTACTGATCTGCATATGGAATTAATTTTCCAGACGTTTACTGCATAAGACCATGCTGTCTGGTATCTTTCTACAGCAATGACGCTTATCTGATGCTTCAAGGGAAGGCAAAAATTCTTCATAAGACACATGACCAATTTTGCAGTATACTACATTGGGAAATGGGGGAGGAGGGAATCTCTCTTTTAATTTCACAGTAATCTTGCTCATTGTCTCCTCTTGCACAGCAGCAGATATTGATGGTCATAACATTGCCCAGCCATTCATGTATTTGTGAAAATCCAATGATAGTATTTTTCTAATGTGTTGCTATGACAGGAAACACTGGAACAGCTGGCTGCTTGCTCTGTGTTGTGTTTTCCTAATGACTTTCATACTTTCTCTAAAAGCCCCTACAGTGACTACTCTCATGCTTTTCCCCCAAACACCGAGATTTTATTCACAGTCTTCTATCCCCTCTTAAAGTGTGTGGAATGTTCTAGAAAATGCCCCTCTCTGTAACAATCAAGGTGTGCTTTCAGAAATCCTTGGATACAACCGGGGTGTGAAATTGCCCCAGCTATCTATGAAGCTGTACTGCTTACTTCAAAATAGGCCTGGGTATTATGGAACAGATTCAAAGCCAGTGAAATCAATAGGAATGTTTCTATTAGCTTTGATGACCTTTAGGTCAGGCCTGGCATAAGGTTATTAGAGCTCCTGGTGCTAAACGTAATCAATACTGCAGTCTGTATTGGCAGAGAGATATATAATCATTTCACTGAGGGTCAGATAAAATGCCATTAGTAAATATTAGGAAACACTTTGATCCTAGTATGTTTAAAGCAGCACAAATCAACATTATAGACTGTTCCTTGCAGCTTCTGAGGCAGAAGTGGCTCTTAGAAAGAGATTTGGATGAAGAAAGAGAGCTTTGAATATTGAAGTGCTCCTTGCCGAGGGAAACACATGGCAGAATGCTCAAAGCAGACTAACAGGTATCCAGGATGGCGGAACTGGGGAGAGTGGAAAGGGTGAGGAAGGCAACGCAACGTCAATGGGTTATAGAGCATTGTCCTATATAAACGCCAGATGTCCAGAAACTCTCACTGATATGCCTCATTCCAATAAAATACATCTATTATATCACAGTACTAGTGGGGCTCTTGCTCAGCACTAGACAATAGCGTAAACAGAGACTCTGAGTAAGGGGCAGCACGTATTTTCAGTGCCTCAGGGCAGAGACCAAAATGGGGCGCTGCATCCCAGTTGTTTCCTGCTTTCCCCTTGCTTCAGAGAAGTAACCTGGGACAGCTAGCTCTATGCTCCCTTGTCCATGCTTGCTCAGCCATGCTGACTGATGTACAACAGGGAAGTAGTGGACTCACAGCAGCAGCAGCTAGTCACCCCACAGTGTGAAGACTGACAATTCAGGTAGCGCCTGGAGCATGGGGGAGCCGTGGTCCCCTGCTTTAATGTGTAAGGCAACTCACGTTCAGGGAAGATGAATTTAAACTGGAACACGTACTGAGAAGAGCTGCTAGGATGATCACAAGAATGGAGGGTCACTCTTAGGAGATGAAACTGGAAGAGCTTGGGTTGTTTAATCTACCAAAAAGACAGGTGAAAGGGGATATGATTTCTCTCTATAAATATAGTAGGGAGTGAAATACCAGGGAGGCGAAGAGCTATTTCACTAAAAGACAATCTTGGCACAAGAATAAATGGATATAAACTGGCCATGAACGAATTCAGGCTGGAAATTAGAAGAAGGTTTCTAACCATTAGAAGGGTGAGATTTTTAGAACAGCAACCCAATAGGAGTTGTTGGGGCAAACAACTTAAAGAGTTTTAAGAGAGGGCTGGTCACATTTATTAGGGCAGTTGTATAATGGAGTTACTTGTGGTGGTAGGGAGCAAGGGTCAACAGCCCTGGGGCTTGACTTCTGGTGTATGTCTTTGTCATAAACAGATAGTTAAGCGTTAATGTCTCTTTTACCTGTAAAGGGTCAAGAAGCTCAGTAAACCTGGCTGACCAGAGGACCAATCGGGGGACAAGATACTTTCAAATCTTGGTGGAGGGAAGTCTTTGTTTGTGTTTTTTGTTTTGTTTGTTGTTTGCTCTTGGGGCTAAGAGGGACCAGACGTGCACCCCAGGTTTCTCCAATCTTTCTGAAACAGTCTCTCATGTTCCAAGTAGTAAGTATTAGCTAGAAAAGGCAGATTAGTCTTATGTTTGTTTTCTTAACTTGTAAATGTGTATTTTGCTGAAAGAATTTTTACCTCTATTTGCTGTAACTTGAATCTCAGGCTGGGGAGGGAGGGAAGTCTCTCTAGTCTATATGAGCTGAATACCCTGTAAACATTTTCCATCCTGATTTTACAGAGCTAATTTTTACTTTTTCTTTCTTTAATTAAAAGCTTTCTTTTTTAAGAACCTGATTGATTTTTTTCCTTGTTTAAGACCCAAGGGGATTAGGTCTGAACTCACCAGGGATTGGTGGGGGGAAAGGAGGGGGGGAAGGTTAATTCCTCTCTGTTTTAAGATCCAAGGAGTTTGGATCAGTGTAGCCTCTCAGGGTAACCCAGGGAGGGGAAAGTCTGGGAGGGGGAAAGGAGGGGGGATGGTTTAATTCTCCTGGTTTTAAGACCCAAGGGGTTTGGGTCTTGGGTTCCCCAGGGAAGGTTTTGGGGGAACAGAAAGTGTGCCAAACACTATATTTTGGCTGGTAGCAGCGCTATCAGATCTAAGCTAGGAATTAAGCTTAGAAGTGTCCGTGCAGGTCCCCACTTTTGGACGCTAAATTTCAAACTGGGGGGAAAATACCTTGACAGTCTTATGTTCCAATAAGCTCATGCTTCAGGGTTCCAACCCTGATATCCTAAGATTCATGATTCTATGATTCAGCCAGCCCCCAGCAGGGATCTGGAAGGGACTTCTCCCCTCATCCCCCAAGTACTGTGGGAATTTTTAAAAAATCTCCTTCATCTGAACTCTCAGGGATGGCCCTGGCTGGAGATGGGACACTGAGCGGGGTATGCTGGGACTCTGAGGTGGCACCAATCATTCATTCTCTCAAGCGCTTGGCTGGCTGGGTCTTTCTCACACGCTCAGGAGCTAACTGATCACCATATATGGGGTTGGACAAGAATTTCCCCCCAGGTCAGATTGGCAGTGATCTAGGGTGCTTTTCGCCTTTCTCTGCCACATGTGGGTGCGGGTCACTTACCAACATTATCTGGGTGTGTCTTAATCATTTTCCTGCCATTGTGGGGGACTCAGACACTGGTGCACCTTGGTCCCTTCTGTTCTCTATTTATGGCACATAATAAACATTTCCTGTGGGCTGTAATATTTTCATCTGAGTTTAGTTGCTGAGTTTAGTGTATGAGTGCTGGGTGCCCTGTGATATACAGCTCAGACTAGATGATTTGGTGGTCCCTTCTGGTTTTAAACTCCATGTCTCTTTGAGTTATTGTGGAGCAACAGAGATATTTGTGATCCTGAGTATCACAGGATGAGATTTTCCCATCTTGTCTTTTTTTCTTTGTTTACTTTTTTTCTAGTGTTACTTTCTTTCTTTTTTCCCCTAAGTCATTTTCTCGTGTTCCCGTTGCTTGTCATACTTTGTGTGGTATGAATTATTCATGTCAGCTATTATTATGATAGGAAATATTGTAAAGTTGCTTTTTGCCCTTTGTGACTACAATAATTCATAATTCAAGAGTTTGGGCAGCTCTATTCTCTATGGTTTGTGGTTGCAATATTTTAATAAAGAATAAGGGCCAAATCTGCAAAAAAATCTCACATTTTTGATGCCCTTTCTTCAGACACGTACTCATAGGACGTGGCATTTGGAGTCACTGAGCACCAGCACTAACTTAGGAGCCAAGATCAGAGGCTACGTTTTAAAGCTGGGCATGAAGAACTCTTGGGTAAATACCATCTGGTCCTGGTGAAACAGTAATAAGTCACCAAGACCAGGTGGTATTCACCCAAAGAGTTCTGAAATAACTCAAATATGGAATTGCAGAACTACTAACTATTGTATGTAACCTGCCCCCTAAATCTATTTCTGTACCACATGACTGGAGGATAGCTAACGTGACACCAATATTTAAAAAAGGCTCCAGAGGTGATCCTGGCAATTATAGACCAGTAAGTCCAACATAGGTACCAGGCAAATTGGTTGAAACTATAGTAAAGAACTGAATTATCAGACACATAAATGAACATGATTTGTTGAGGAAGAGTCAACATGACTTTGTAAAGGGAAATCATGTTTCACCAATCTATTAGAATTCTTTGAGGGGGCTTAACAAGCATGTGGACAAGGGTAATCCTGTGGATATAGTGTACTTAGATTTTCAGAAAGCCTTTGACAAAGTCCCTCACCAAAGGCTCTTAATGAAAGTAAGCTATCATGGGATAAGAAGGAAGGTCCTCGCATGGATCAGCAACTGCTTAAAAGATAGGAAACAAAGGGTAGGAATAAACAGTCAGTTTTCAGAATGGAGAGAGGTAAATAATGGTGTGCCCCCAGGGGTCTTTACTGGGGCCAGTACTATTCAATATTCATAAATTAGCTGGAAAAAGGGGTAAACAGTGAGGGGACAAAATTTGAAGATGATCTAAAATTTCTCAAGATAGTTAAGTCCAAAACTGACTGTGGAGAGTTACAAAGGGATGTCACAAAACTGGGTTACTAGGCAACAAAATGGCAGATGAAATTCAGTGTTGCTAAATGCTAATTACTGCACACTGGAAAACATAATCCCGACTATACATACAAAATAATGGAATCTATATTACCTGTTACAACTCTAGAAAGAGATCTTGGAGTCATTATGGGTAGTTCTTTGAAAATATCCGCTCAATGTACGGTCAAAAAAAGCTAAACATGTTAGGAACCACTAGGAAAGAGATAGATAATAAGATAGAAAATATCATGCCTCGATATAAAGTCATGGTAGGTCCAGACCTAGAATACTGTGTGCAGTACTGGTCACCGATCTCAAAAAAAAAGATATGTTAGAATTGGAAAAACTAGGTGAGTGGGCAACAAAACGGCAGATGAAATTCAACAAAAAATGATTAGAGGCATGGAACAGCTTCCATATGCAGAAAGATAAAGAAGACTGAGACTTTTCAGCGTGGAAAAGAGATGACTCGGGGCAAGGGGGGAGGAGAGAGATAAGATAGAGGTGTATAAAATCATGAATGGTGTGGAAAAAGTGAATAGGGAAGTATTATTTACTCCTTTGCACAACATAAGAAGCACGAGTTACCCAATAAAATTAATAGGCAGCAGGTGTAAAACAAATAAAAGAAAGTATTTCTTCAGACACCACACTATCAACCTGTGAAACTCATTGCCAGGCAATGTTCTGAAGGCCAAAAGCATAATGGGATTCAAAAAGGAATTAGATAAGTTCATGGAGGCTAGGTTAATCAATGGCTATTTGCCAAGATGGTCAGAAACATAGCCTTATGCTTTTGGTGTCGTAGCCTCTGATTGCCAGAAGCTGGCGGTGGATGACAGAGGATGGATCACTCAATGATTGCTTGTTCTGTTCATTCCCTTTGAAGCACCTGGCATTGGCCACAATTGGAAGACAGGATACTGGGCTAGATGGACCTTTGGTCTGACTTAGTATGGTCGTTCTTATGTTCTTATGTCTTTAAAATTAGCAACCAAACCTAAGTGGTATGAGTGGTGAGTTGAAGAGACACATGTGGAGTCCTCCCAAGAGAAGTGATAGAATAGCTATCACTCAAATCACGTGAGATTGAACAAAATGTACTGTAGGAAACAATCCTGTATAGGCAGGGAAATGGAAAAGTTGACTTAAATGTCTTTAATTTCTTAGCTGCTCGGATTTAAAACTTTTTCATCTGCAGCATTATTGAAAGGAGCCACTCCTGGCTTCTCTTTTCCAGCTAGATACAAACACCCCACCAATGCTCTCACAAACAAGTAGCAGAGTATCAAACTGGCAGACAGCAGGTGGGGCAGCTCCACCAAGGGTATTAACAGAGTTAATGTGACAGACAGGAAATAAACTTAATAAAACTCTTCTAACAATGTCCCTATATGTCTTGCTTGGCCTGGGCATTTACTACTAGTAGCAGCAATCATGGGGAGGAAGCATGAGAATCATAGAGTCATAGAATATCAGGGTTGGAAGGGACCTCAGGGGGTCATCTGGGTCCAACCCGCTGCTCAGAGCAGGACCAATCCCCAAATAAATGAGGAAGTAATGGGGCAGCTGGTGGAGAACTGCCACAATCAATAGCTAGGAGCAGAAGTATTGTCATATCAGGTCAAACCTGTGGTCTATCTCATCCATGATTCTGTTTCGGACAGTGGTTAGTACCAGATACTTCAGAAGAAGGTGCAAGAAAATCTAAAACAGGCAATTATGGACTCACCAGCTCCTCTGGAACCCCATCTCGTAGAGGTTGCCTTATGCCTTTCCAAGCTATTTATTTTAAACTCACCTTTTCCATATAAACATCCCATACTTCTTAAAGTTCTGCTGAACTTGTGGCCTAATATTCTGTGGCAATGTGTTCCTGAGTTCCTCAGATTAAATGTAGATATTGGCGTTCTGGTGAGTCATCCCAAAGGGTGGCCCAGAAGAATAAAAGCACTAGCATGTATGAACGGTGAAGATAAAGAGAATCCTTAACACCTTCATGCTGATTAAAACAAACAAGCAGGCTCTGCATGAAGAGATGTCAGAGAAATAAAAGTGGACGCAAGTAACTGAGATGGGACTGAGCCCATGAAGGCAAATGCACTATTTCCCAGTTTGGGATTCGACTTGGGTTGCTGGCCTGATCAAGTGGATGGAATTGTTGCCACTCTGGAAATGAAACATACTACAACCTAGCAGCAAATAGCTCAACTTAAAACATGTATTATCACTTAATTGAGAACCTCTCACAGACCTCATTACTGTCTGGGATTTTTTGACTGCTTGTTTGTCTGTTTCAACCGCTGCCTTATTATCCAGAAAGAAATGAATGTTCTTGATACTGTAAGTGAAACTTTGAAGCTATGGCTCCTTGCAAACTGAGACTGCATCCATTGATTTGGATCTCTCTCTCTCTCTCTCTCTGTACAATCCCCCCTTGGAAATGCAAACAGTCTCTGCCCAAGGTATCAGCATAAAGCATCTGCAGATCGAATGAGAGAGGCTTAGCATGTTTCAGAGTGAATAATAAGAGCATCTGCAGTTGTGCTAGCTGGGATAACAATAACAAGCATGGTGCATCCTCATGCTTCAGGGCATAAACTGATCAGTAGCTGGGGTCAGGAACACTCCCAATCTGTCACAATTAGGATTATTCTGAGAGTTCTAAACTTTCCTCTGCAGTGCCTGACATTAGCTGCTGTTGAAGAGAGGTTACCAGTCTGGATGACCTATTGATCTGATGCGATATGGTAAGCTCCTATGTTCTGCTCCAACACAGTTGATGCCACTAATCTAACTCAGTTGCAGAAAAAAATTGCAGATGACAAGCACAAACTTTTAGGAATTCTATTCTACTACATGGCTGTTGCTGATCTAGCAGAACACCTTAAAAGTTGAGACATCTTTTTAGCACTGTTCCTTTTGACTTTGATGAGCAATTTATCAGACATCATTCTGGTCTCTGTTTTTTGCTCTCTTTTGGCCTTGGAAGCAAATCCAGCCATTTTGCATTCTTGTTTCTGTTTGTCTTAAAATGTGATGACCATAAGGAGGGATAGAGTGATCAGGGGGTTCATTTTACTGCCCTCCTTGGATCTGAGAGGACAGCCGCTGCAGGTAGCCATTCTCTGAAGTGCTGCGGGCTGTAGCGTCTAAATGACACACTGTTGAAATTTCATATGAAGCTGAATGATTTCCATATCAGCAGATCCTCTTCAGCGGCATTAGTTATGCTAATAAAGTGGTACAACTTTTCTGGCAGTGCTTGAGGCATCTGCCAGCCTGTGACTGAAGGCTCTATCTAGGGAAATAACTCAGCAAGTTAAATTCAGATGGCCAGCAACCTGCTCTAGTTCCTCTTTCATTTCCAGGCCTGCGTGTGAGCTCTGTTGCAGAGCTGTGTCTATTACTGACACAGACAGTACACCCACTGGTATCTCAGACATTATTTTGAAAAGCTCTTTAGGACACCCTAAGTGTGTGTTTAATTTATGTACATAGTATGGAATGCCTGCCAAGTAACAAGGGGAGTAGAAGGAAAACAAGAGAGTTGACTCAGACATAGGCCAGATTAGCCCTCTAGCTGCAGAAGACAGAGGAGATGACACTTTTAAAGAAAGAAGGACAAAAGATGCACTCAAAATGAATCTGGATTTCAAACTAGTTCCCTACCCTGTCCCGAGTTGGGTGTGTTCAGATATGGGTTCTGACTGAGCCCAGAGATAGGAGTGATCCAATTAAGGCTCCAATACCATGTAAATAGACCCCAGCATCCATATGCTGCCCCACTGATCTAAAGATAAGAGGTGTATATTTAGATTTTAATATCCACCCAAAAATTTCCACTGCAGGAATCTGGGGTAAATCCATCCTTAGTCCAAAGTTATGATTCTTTTAAGGGTGAAATTTACCTCATTATAGTTCACAACTTTTCTGTTTGCAGTAATATCTAAAATAAAGCTAATGAGCCAACAATTATCTTGTTATCTCTACTTCTGTTTCTTTTAAAGTTCTTTTTCGGATTACTTTGCCCTTTAAACAGTTATCCACTAAATATTCTCTACTTAAAGGACTTATTGGCAACATGGTACATAAAATTGGACACCAAGAACAGATCAAATAGGACGGTGAGATTTTTTTGAATATTTACAGGAATATTCCTGTATCTTTCCATTCTCTTTTATTCACAATGTCTCACAATTCCTCTTTTTCCCACAAGAGACAATTTAACTGTGAAATTTTTTGTGAATCCCATAAGTTCTGTATGTTTTTAGCTGAGATGTCCAGAGGATGACAATTCTGTTTGGTGAAAGCTTTCAAGGTTTCAAAATTTGTTTTCATTCCACATTGGAATAAACCCCCAACCTTTTGAAATGGGATTATGTCAGAACATCCATTTGAGGATTGAAAAGGTCATGTTTTCAATTTTTCTCTCTCTGGAATTGACCAGAGAGTCCACTCTGGACCTCAGAAACCTCCCAGTCAGAAATGTTGTTGAAATCAACGTGTCTCCTTTAAATGTTTGTTTTGGCAAAACAGCAGTTTCTGATTTACAAAGTTTCCTCAACATTTTTCCAACCAGCTCTAGCGTTTCGCACTAATGATTAGTCATCTGAACATTGTTTATAGGCTTTTCTATGGTGCCTATCTCCACTGTGGCTGAGCTCTCCACAAGCATCGATGATGGAACCTTTTGAAGTCGCCCAGTATGAGCACCTCCATTTACAGATGGGAAATTGATGCCCAGAGAGACTAAATGACTTGCCCAGGGCCCCAAAAGAAGCCTGAGACAGAGCTGAGAACTCTCATCCCCAGTCTAGTCCCTTAGCCACAAACACACCTGGTTATTTGTTAGTCTCCTGTTTAAAACGTTTCACTTCTCCACTTAAGGATACGATAGAAGAAGTTTTCAGTCATCCAGTCATGCAATATATAATTTAAGTGACACAATACAGTTAAAGAATAACAAAGCTGAAAATGTTCAGCTGAAGAGCTGAAATGAATAATTCAACTGTCCACAGGCAGCAATCAGTTTGGGTAAGCTATTTGGTAAATACCTATGAATAACTAGTACATTCGTAGTAATCTGGAATGGTATGGGAACAAGATCTAAATTTGTTGAATAATTTATTGTCCAGGAATAATTCAGGAAGCTCTAGTATATTCTCTTGCTGGCATGTAACCAAAAGGTAGTGTGCATTAAGTGCAAGACTGGCACTGTCCCGAGTAGACAAGAGTGAGAGTGTTTGGAGCAACACCTAGAGAGAACCTTATCTCACTCCAAGACAATCCATGGAGACTGCACCACCAGGCTGCTATTTGAGACTTTCTGAACATTTCAGGCCGTTCTACACAGGCCAGCCCTGAAGTGACGCACTGTTGAAGGCACTATATCTGAGAGGAAAAGGAATGAGAGATCAAAGGATAAATATAGAGGGGACATAAAAGAAAGGACATAACTTTAAAGACAGTTAATCATTACTTATTAATTAACAAGCACTAGCAGAGTTTGGCATTTAAAGTGGGCCTAAAAAAAAAGAAGCAACATTTGCGTCCTTTATTGCCTCTTTGTGTAGTGTAATAGAAATCTGAACCTTTTATTATTATTATTCCTTTTACTTTTTAAAAAGACATTTTGGCTTTTTTTAACGTGAGAAATTCAGGACCTGTTTTCCCTGCATTTCCTAGAAAACTCTCTGGATGACTGGCGAATTACTGCCATAATATTAAAATATCACATGTACCAAGAGAGTGCAATCAATCGAGAGGGGAAGGTACTTTTAGTCAAATATTCTTAAGAGTGTTCACTCCAATTTTGAGAAGTTGAGTGCTTCTCACTGTATATGTTACTTTTCATTCCCACACCCTAACATGCACATGTACTCACATGCACACACAAACACAGACACACATATAGGGTACTTCGACACTACCTGCCGGATCGGCAGGTAGTGGTCAATCTATCGGGGATAAAATCGATCCCTGATTGCTCTGCCGTCGACTCCGGAACTCCACCGTGGCGAGAGGTAGAAGCGGAGTCGTCAGGGGAGCGGCAGCAGTCAACTCACCACCGTCCTCACGGCCAGGTAAATCCACCTAAGGGTACGTCTACACTACGGGATTATTCCAATTTTACGTAAACTGGTTTTATAAAACAGATTGTATAAAGTCGAGTGCACGCAGCCACACTAAGCACATTAATTCAGCGGTGTGCGTCCATGGTCCAAGGCTAGCGTCGATTTCCGGAGCGTTGTACTGTGGGTAGCTATTCCGTAGCTATCCCATAGTTCCTGCAGTCTCCCCCACCCCTTAGAATTCTGGGTTGAAAGCCCAGTGGCTGATGGGGCAAAAATCATTGTCACAGATAGTTCTGGGTAAATGTCGTCATTCCTTCCTTCCTCCGGGAAAGCAACGGCAGACAATCATTTTGTGCCCTTTTTCCCTGAATTCCCCTTGCAGACGCCATAGCATGGCAACCATGGAGCCCGTTCAGCTTTATTTTTTTTACAGTCACCGTATGTGTACTGGATGCCGTGGACAGAGGCGATACTCCAGCGCTACACAGCAGCATTCATTTGCTTTTGCATGATAGCAGAGACGGTTATCAGTCGTTCTGGACCGTCTGCTGCCAGCATAAATTGGCAATGAGATGACGGTTATCTGTCCTTCTGTACTATCTGCTGCTATCATGGGTGCCCCTGGCTGAGATCAGCTGGGGGTGCAAAAGCAAAACTGGGAATGACTCCCTGAGTCAATCCCTCCTTTATGGTTTCTAAAAATAGAGTCAGTCCTGCCTAGAATATGAGGCAAGTGTGCTAGAGAACCAGTGTATCAGAGAGCACAGCGCTCCATGTCAATCCCGCAGAAGTGATGAGCTACATGCCATGCACGGGGGTGCCACTGCAACAACCCACCCGTTGCTTCCCTCCTCCCCAACCTTCCTGGGCTACCGTGGCAGTGTCCCCCCATTTTTGTCATGAAGTTATAAAGAATGCAGGAATATAGAATCATGACTTGTTAGTGAGATAAAATGAGGGGGAGGCAGCCTCCGGTGCTATGACAGGCCAAGCAGGACATTAAGTGGTGCAGTGGAGAGAGCCCAGCATGCCGCTGCTATGACAGTCCAGAATCTTTTCTTACACATGAAGGGAGGGGGCTGATGGAGCTCAGCTCCCAGTTGCTGATGATGAGACGGTTATCAGCCGTTCTGTACCATCTACTGGGAATGACCGAGAATCATTCCTATTTTCACCCAGCGCCCCAGCCAGCCTCACCTGAAGCCCGCCAGGAGCACTCACGGGTTGATAACAAGGACGGCTACCGTCCTACTGCACCGTCTGCCACCGGGCAGGGAGAGGAGTGGATACTACTCTTTCACTGCTGGAGCATCGCATCTATCAGCAGCATCCAGTAGACATAGGTGACATTGTTGAAAGAAGTCAAGAAACGATTTCTTTCCCTTTTCTTTCACGTGGGGGGGGGAGTAATTGCACCTATTCCCTGAACCACGCCAGACAATATGTTTGACCCTACAGGCATTGGGAGCTCAGCCAAGAATGCAAATACTTTCGGAGACTGCTGGGACTGTGGTAGCTGGAGTCCTCAGTACCCCTCCCCTCCCTCCATGAGCGTCCATTGAGTCTCTGGGTTCCGTTACGCTTGTCACACAAGCACTGTGTAGCCTGTAGATTTTTTTTCAAACCTTTGGCATTTTGTCTTCTGTAACGGAGCTTTGATAGAACAGATTTGTTTCCCCATACAGTGAACGATCCAGTATCTCACGTACTGGTCCATACTGGAGCTCTTTTTGGATTTGGGACTGCATTACCACCATGCTGATCAGAGCTCCACGCTGGGCAAACAGGAAATGAAAATCAAAATTTCACAGGGCTTTTCCTGTTTACCTGGCCACTGCATCCAAGTTCAGATTGCTGTCCAGAGCGGTCACAGTGGTGCACTGTGGGATACCGCCCGGAGGCCAATACCGTCGATTTGCGGCAACACTAACCCTAATCTGATATGGTAATACCGATTTTTAGTACTACTCCTCTCGTCAGGGAGGAGTACAGAAACCGATTTAAAAAGCCCTTTATATCGATATAAAGGGCCTCGTAGTGTGAATGGATACAGCGTTAAATTGGTTTAACACCGCTAAAATCTGTTTAAACGCGCAAGTGTAGACCAGGCCTAAGATACGCTGACTTCATCTATGTTATTCGCTGTGTAGCCCTACCTACACGCTTCCTGTCTGGAGGGCTTAACCACGGTACTGGTTATCTTTCAAATTATGCTCATCCAGGAGGATGTTCCCCAAATATCTTGACTACTACTGCTAGGAAAGGATCAAATCCCCTTAATGGAGGCTGAAGCAGATTTCTTGTTGATTTCAATCATACTAGTTATAATTTTGTCCCAGGAGTATTTAATTCTTGTATTTAAGATTTTAAATCTTGATGATGAAGTAATTATGTTTTATTTTTCTTTCCCACTGCTCATAGTTTTGTTAGAGGATATTTTCTCCTTGTTCAGTATGAAATAGTGGTGTGTGATTGTTTTCTTCATCTAAAAAGTTTTCCTGCCTGAAAAGCCGACCTTGTCTACACTAGAGACTTTTGCAGACTTAAGTAACATTTCTTCTACACCAGTCAATTGAAATGCACCTTGCAACTTCACAAAAGCGGAGCTCTGAATCATGAGAAATTGGCTTTGTTTTTGCAGGGCTAAATCATAATTGAATTACAGTCATTGCAGGCTTGGTTGTTTGTTTTACCGATGGGGATGGAGCCAGTGAGCACATACCTTGAAAGAAAGATCATTCTCAAGTCCCCCTAGGTTACAACACGGCTAGCTAGTACAGGTTAACATGCTTGTAAAGATGTTAAATTGCATCTACATTCAGGGTGAAATCCTGCCTCCACTAACACCAATGGCAAAACTCCCAGTGACTTCAGAATGGCCAGGATTTACGTGAGGTGATAAAGGGTATTTCACATCTTGCTTTCTAACTCAATTTTAAAAAGAGAGAAAGAAATCTTCCCCGCTTATTAGAGCAGCAATTTCATTGTTGGATTCCTACATTGTAATTGGAGGTATGTGATATTGACAAAAGTATAATTTCTTGAAAGAATCTTCTTCTAGCTATTTCACAACCCAGTATCTTTCTCACACATACTTTGTTAAAGTTTCACAAAATGTAATGCATCCTCATCGTAATTGTGAGAAAAGATTTTCAAAGATGTCTAAGACATGTGGACACCCAATAAATGTCTGTGGGACTCTGTGCAGGCATAGTGGTGTTCTCCCTGCAGGATCAGGGCCTCAGTTGCTACTCACTGTGAGTAAAGATATCCCATCTAGCCCTGTACTAAAAACAAACAGGGCATGCTCCTTTTCTGGTTTTCCACAATAGAGAGTTACTGGGCTTCCTGTGCTCTTGCTTTCTGCTTTATCCACTTGACAGGTGAGGAAATTTCCTGTAATATCTTGGACAAATCTTACTGAATGTCGCCTTATCGAGTTAAGTTTGAGTATCTTGGGAGTTCATTGTATTAAAAATGCAAATATGTATGTTTCAGAGTAGTAGCCATGTTAGTCTGTGTCCACAAAAAGAACAGGAGTACTTGTGGCACCTTAGAGACTAATAAATTTATTTGAGCATAAGCTTTTGTGGGCTACGGCCCATTTCATCGGATGCATAGACTGGAACATACAGCAAGAAGATATTTATACATACAAAGAACATGACAATGTGGAAGTAGCCATACCAACTGTAAGAGGCCAGCAATTGAGATGAGCTATCATTAGCAGGAGAAAAAAAAAACTTTTGAAGTGATAATCGAGATGACCTATAGAAGGTGTGAGGATATTTAACATGGGGAAATAGATTCAACTAGTGTAATGGCCCAACCATTCCTAGTCTCTGTTCAAACCTAAGTTAATTGTGTCTAATTTGAATATTAATTCAGCAGTCTCTCTTTGGAGTCTGTTTTTGAAGTTTTTTTGTTGTAAAATTGCCACCCTCAAGTCTGTCACTGAGTGGTTAGAGAGGATGAAGTGTTCTCCCACTGGTTTTTGAATGTTATGATTCCTGATGTCAGATTTGTGTCCATTTATTCTTTTGCATAGAGACTGTCCGGTTTGGCCAATGCATGTGGCAGAGTGGCATTGCTGGCACATGTATGTGTTATTGTGGGATTGTATTTAATGTCTCTAGGGGCCAGTGTTATGAGCTTCAAAGAACTATTTGAAGTCTTTAGGGGGAGATGTCTGCAAACGTAACCCCTCCACTTGTGCAAGAATTTCAGCCGTTAGAAGCTTTGTCCTGAAGAGGGGACCTTTGTCTGCTGATCATCTTTTACATGGGGAAAAATCAAAGAGCCAAATGGTATAAAAGAGTGACTCACAGATTCAGGAGTGTGATTATTCTGAGCCGCAACCATTATGAATTTGCAACCACCAGAAAACCCCTTGAAGGACTGTTCACTGGCCAGAGCCCTTGTTGGAGTCGGGGTGATCTCTGGAGAGCTTCTTAGCACGTGTGAAGTTTCCTTTATAGTTATTTTTTTAACGTTTTCTCTATAATGGTTTTACTTTAAGCATAAATGTGCTTCCTTAGAAAGAGGTGGATGGTAGCTTAATTGTCACAATTTGACTGCTTATAGCGTCTTCTTCTTTTTGTACAGTTGCATTTAGGTGAGTCCCTCAATTTCCATATATGGAGTAAGTATGCACCTCTTCCATATCAGGAGTGGATATCGTATCATGGAGCAGATGCTGCCAGGTGATTTATTTTAATCATCTTAAATACGGTTTTTAACTTTTTCCAACACAAGAGCCTTGGAATTCAAGTGACTCTTTGAGTGACTAAGCTTGTTCTGCTTCATGAGACTCCAACAGATATGTATATCGGGCATCATGGGGGGAAAATGCTGGAGAGTTTCTGTAAGTGGTAACATGAGGAGTTTGGCAAGAAAAACGATATACATTCAGAAATGTCAACAAGCTGGGGAGAAGACATGTCATCAGTAGATGCAGCCAGACTTATCTAACACAAGGTCACAACAACTGCTCACACAGTTCTTTCCCACTCGCCTCACACAATCCTCACTTCATCAAATCTTGCATTATTTGGGTTACAGCTAGCCTGACTCTTGCTCACATAAGGAGACTGTTTGAATATGAAATCCCCTTCAAATCCCTGTCAGTTCTTTCTCTGCTTCCACAATATGGTTTAGAACTATCCATATGTACCATGGGGAGAGGTCATGGTGGAGTAGCAGTGTGGTATTTGGCATGACTTTTATGTACTACCTAACTGTCACAGCATCTTGTCAGATATTTGCTGGCACAATGATAGCCAGTACCGATAACCATGGAAGTCTGACCTGCTGGGGAATTCACGGTATAGCCAGGGAAATTTGCAACCTGAAAATACCCCGGCCAGGAAGGAGAGCGATGCATGTTTCCACCCAAGAGAGGTGACAACTGGGGAGCTGGAAGCCCCAGAATGGATGCCATTGGTGGACCATAGAGAGGGAATGCAGTTACTTTGCCCTGAACTTTGACACCCACAGTATCTAAGTACAGCTGTTTGGAAAAGAGAATTTCCACCCCATGGGAAATTCCAATGTTTTGCCATTTGTTTTCATCCAAAACAGGATGAAAAGTCAAAATATCCAATTGTATTATGGAATGAAAATTCCACATAAGAAATGCAATTCTAAAATGTTGATTCAAAATTAAATTTCTTTTTCAAATGCATCAGTTGAAAAACTGGGAAAAAAAAGGTTGAAATTGACATTTCCCTTTGAAAAAAATTGATTTTGGCAAAAACCCATGTTTCATCATGAACATGTTATGATCAAAAAAATTGATCAGCAGTGTATCTAAACATATGATTAAACTCTGGAATAGGCTACACAGGTCCCTCTACTGGAGTTATATGTTACAATTGTCGGAAGAAGAACATGAGAGTGATAGATACAAAGTGCAGCTGGAATACCAGTTTGATTTGGCTTTTCTTCCCCTTTTCCCCCCAGATCGTTGGAAAATGTGCCCAAGGAGCAGATCGTAGAATAGTCTTTAAAAAAACCACCTTGTTGTGACTGAATTCTAGCTACGTGATTTGTGCCATCCCAAAACCAAACAAGTATTCCTTCTGTCTCCAGTTCACTTCTTATTGAGTGCCTTGCTAAAGCCTGCCCGTAAAGCACCCTGCATAAAAGGACTGATTTCAGTTTAGGGAGCACATAAAGAGTATAAAATTCACACAATGCCCATGTATTATGAAGACAGCTGAAGAAGTGTGGGTTTTATGGCTCTGTTCGTCATGTCTTAAATCCTTAAAGAAATAACTTGGATGGAATTTGAAATGTGGTGGAATGGAGGATTAATATGCTAGCTAGCCTTTTCTTTTAGGAAACTAGAGTTCACCTCTGACCTAGGTAGGAGATGAAAATGAGTTTAGTTTTGTCACTACAATCCTTATCCATGCAAGTCACCACATAACACATAAAGACTAAAAACCCTTTCCTTGAAGGGGTGGCCAAAACTGGATTCCACGAGGCTGGAAGTGTGGTGCATTGATAGAGCTGTGTGAGACAACACAGCAATGGATACTGCAGATTAGGATGGAGCAACGACTGTTTTGTAGCATTACAGGTCAGGAAAGAGGTACCTATGCCTTTAGTCCTTCACTTTCCTGAGCAGTCATAAATTAAAATAAGTAACTAGTTTTGGGGGCATAATTCTCCACCAAAAAGCTCCACCCTGCTGCAACAGCCATCTACAGTTGTTGCTGAATCAGACTCTTTGGAAGCCTTTATCTGTCAGAAAGTACTAAAACTTTTAGCAGAGCCAAAATTAGAACTTTAAAGACCCATTGTGCTGTACCCTTTGTAGCAGCACTGCGCCTTTAATTTTCATAACGTATGCAGCTTTAAATCCAACATTTATTTTTAACACATATATTTTAATGACATATCAAATGAAACTCCAGTTTGCCTCCTATGAACATGGAGAGAAATCCTAATTACCTGTTTCAAAAGTGTGAAGCTCTTTCTAATTTTCCAGCAGCCAGGTTCCTTAGACAGCACTCAGTATTATAACTATTTATGCCAATTGTGCTATTTCATGCATAAAATTACTGCATTATTGTTGGAATAGATGCTGCAGAGATATCTAAGCAGGGTGTAATCACTTCACTTTCTATAAAATTGTGCTTCTGAAAGGTATCATAAATTTTATTAGAAGGCAAGAGGCTAATGGAAGCCAATCAGTGTTAATGCTGATAAAATTGCTTGTATTCTACATTATGAAATGGGGAGATATTTTTATCAGAAGGTTTTCTTTTGTTTTGTTAAGAATGTGTGATGGAAAGTGAGGTACATTGAAATCACAGAGGGTAGTTAGTAAGCCACTCCTCTTCTTTGTTGCTATCTGGACTTGAAAGGGAGTTTGTGTCGAAAGACACTTTCAGATCTTTGGCTGACGGCATAATGCAAATGCAAAATGGAGGCAGCAAACACTCTGATCTGTTCACTTGCACAGGACTTTACAATTATGAAGTTCATTCTTTTGATACAAATATTAATGTCCCAGTGAGATTGAATCTTTTTTATTGTTCCAGATAATTGTTTTCTATTAGGCTGCCTATTGAATCTGCGAAGAGAGAGTTTTTATGACTCCCCAGCTTATTTTTAAAGCTCCACAGTAAAGAATGAGAGTCGATTTTGATACAGAGCAATGAGAAGCCAGAGATAGGGATAAGAAAAGGAGCTCTATCCATCAAGATGGAATTGAATGTGAGTTAGAGAGATCATCTCATTTGAGCATAAATTAAAAGTCTTTTCATGTTAATAATATTTTGCACTTTTATAGCCATGTTCATGTGATAAGTTTAAAGCACTTTGAAGCAACTAATTGCTTTGCACAACACCACCAGGCAAGCATGGTGATACCACTTGTACAGATGGGGAGACTGAGGCTTGGTGAGCTGCTGTGACAAAGTGGTCTAGGAGTATGGCTCTTGCTCACAAAGCTAGTGGTCCTGTTCCCAGGCATGACCTGTCTGGGAGAATGAAAGATGTCCTAGATGACCACAATGGTCCCTCTGGCTTTGGAATCTATGAATATAGCCACACAGTGAGTTAGTAGATGAGATTAACATAGAACTAGGAAGGCAAACGCTACAAGTGACATAAAAGATGGTGTAAGCTGCAACTTAGCATGTCATTTTTTTTTTCTTTTTAAATCCAGGTGTTAGTGGCAAAGTAATATAACTTGCAGGGATTTGGCATTCAGTGCGTGCTGGAAATGGGTGTAAATTACATTGATTAGGCACTCCGAGATGAACAGATCTAGCCCTTGGGCTCATTTCATAATCTCAGTCCGAATAATTGCTTTGCCATCCACCCCCCCTTAGCCCCAAACATAACATACCCTTCCACTGGTTATAGATCACTATAATAAATATTTACACCATTGCTGAATGTATCATCTTGCTATTATTTATATTATTTATATTACTATTCTTTCTATAAGGGGGAAGGGATAGCTCGGTGGTTTAAGCATTGGCCTGCTAAACCTAAGGTTGTGAGCTGTATCCTTGAGGGGGCTGCTTAGGGATCTGGTGCAAAAATCTCTATGGGGATTGGCCCTGCTTTAAGCAGGAGGTTGGACTAGATGACCTCCTGAGGTCCCTTCTAACCCTGATATTCTATTCTACAGTAGCACCCACAGCCCCAACTGATATTGGGCCCTATTGTGCTAGGCACTGTACAAATGGACAGTAAATATGAGTCCCTGCTCTGAAGAGCTTGCAAGCT
Source organism: Chelonoidis abingdonii (assembly GCF_003597395.2). NCBI lineage: Eukaryota > Metazoa > Chordata > Testudines > Testudinidae > Chelonoidis > Chelonoidis abingdonii. The sequence continues at coordinate 10,004,136 of NC_133774.1, forward strand.
AAATATACAAGACATACAAAGGCTGAAGCTCTATTTAGGTGAGGTACTAAGGCAGGAGGATGGACAGATGGTCTCCTGTTTAAGAAGCTGGACTGAAATCTTGGTTCACATCCCAGCTTTGCAAGGACTTTGTGTGTGTGACTTTGGGACAAATTGGTTAATCTCTGAGTTTGCTCAGTCTTCCAGAATAATACCATCCATTTTTTCCAGACCAGATGTGGCTCCAAGAATCCTGGCTCCCAGCTCCTGAACTAGCCAATAAACAAGACTCACTGCCAGAAATATAAACTGTATATATAATGGGTCAAATCCTACCTGTATAATTCTTAGGAACAGTCTCAAACTCTCTGTGGTACAACTCTTCACTTTCATGTAGTCCTAGAAGGCAGGAATTTGTCCCCAGAGCACTATGCTTGTTTTCATGGGGATACCACATTAATGTGCATGTGATAGATTACATAAGGGCAAACAGTGTTTATTTCCATGTATTACCAAATATGTCTTAAAAGAAAACCAGAACTTTAATAGTGCTTTTATTTTATTTTCCTTTTTTAACTACCGGTATCTTTTCTTAAACTTTCTTTTCTAATTTAATCCCTTATTTGTCAACAAAATTTTCCTCATAACCCACCAATAGCTGCATGGCTGATTTGACAGAATAGAATTCATAACAATGAAAGAACAGAAGGGGATTTATTCAGAATATAAAGCAAAGTCATGTTAACAATATATTCTACTTATGGCCCTGATTCAGCAAAGCCTTCATGTCCCATTGAGGTCAACGGGAAATTTATGACCAGGATTCTGATGTCAGGTATGTTAGTGTAAATCTGGAGTCACTTATATCAATGTACGTGAGGTGAAAAACTGCCCTCAAAAAGTAGGGCCTGTGAAGTATTGTCTTAAGGGAAATGTTGAACAAGAAGCAGGACATCACTTCAAATTCCCAGTCCAAAAATTGTTAAACTGAAGTTTGGACTGAGAGTATGGCTCATTAACTTATGGGTAGAAAATATTACTCAAATGATTTGTTTAATTTGAAAGTAAATGTTACAAATCCAGATAATTCAGAGTTAAAAGGAAAACAGACATGTTAAGGTTTGGGGATGCACATGCAAACCGTTACTTCTGGGTCCGTCTACACTGCAAAAAAAGACCAGCAGCAATGAATCTCAGAGTCCGGGCCAACAGACTCAGGCTTGCAGGGCTAAAACTAACAGTGTAATTATTCAGGCTTGGGCTGGAGCCCAGGCTCTGAAACCAAGCAAGAGGGATGGGTCTCAGAGACTGGTTCCAGCCTGAGCTTCAATGTCTACACTGCTATTTTTATCCCTTTAGCACAAGCACTAGTTAGTTGACCTGGGCTCTGAGACTCACTGCCATGGGTCTGGTTTTGCAGTGTAGACACACCCTCAATACCTGGTATACATTGGATATAGGTCTGCTGCAGCTAAAGAGCCTAGTCCATTTGTTCAAGCTACAGAGGCTCATATTGTTAACTCTAGAGTTCCCTGATTAGTCCCTGATGATGGTTTTTAAACATAGTTGAGACATCTGAATAACCTTAACGCTTAAGTTTCTATTTGATAGGATATGCTTCCCTTCTTGTTGCTCTGAGTTGGTTAACCATTGGCATATTTAAATTCAGAATGGGATGTGATGATTCATAAAGAGGTATAGATGCCTAAATATATAGCTTTTTATAATCAGTGGTAAAGTTTGGGTTCAATTTACATTACTGGCACTTTAAAATTCTGTCTTTCCTGTGGGGTGAATTCCACTGAATTATCCTGGGAAAAACCCTTCCCTAAGGACAGGTATAGTTTTAAAGCACTGGGAATGTAGATGAACGTTCACGCCATCACCGTACAATCAGTTTCCTCTGTAAGATTATCATTCCCAAACATTAATAGCCAATAAATCTGCAGTTGTTGAATATCCTATGAAAATTCAGCAAGGCTGATGGTGCAAAATTTGAATTCTCAGTAGACACAACATTCCACATTTCCAGCCACATTCTGTTAACACAGCAGTTCAGCAATGACCCTGAGATGGATATCAGCTGAAGCACTCAATTGATTTACAATCTTGTAATTCATTTGTCACCATTTATTATTCTTTATATAAAACCAGACATAAATGCGAGAATGGTAGAATTCTAAAGTGTTGGATTAAGAGGATTCAAGCTCATCGATGCCCTTTTATATTGGGAAAACAATGGGAGTTCACACAAGACAATAAAAAAAATGGTCAGACTAAATGTATGAAACTATTTCTGTTACAACTTCCAGCTTTCTAATAAACAGGATAGAATTGTGTAGATTCTGCCCTTGAACATTCCATTGCTGCCTGTGCCTTTGCTATTCAGACCTTGACAAAGAAAAAGGCACTGGCAAATGTATCCAAAAATATGAAAGTAGATGATAAATCTCGGAATATATATTGGACAATGCAAAGAATTTTAGTGTAGTTTTCCTCCTATCTCCCAAAGGCACATAGAAGTTTTTTGTAATGACCAAATGATAGAATGGATAGCCCAATACTAAATTAGTCTTATGTCTTCTTTCCAGCTGCATGAAATTCAGAGCTGTGTGACATTATGGGATAGGGTGACCAGATGTCCTGATTTTATAGAGACTGTCCCGATTTTTGGGTCTCTTTCTTATATAGGTTCCTATTACCCCTCACCCCCGTCCTGATTTTTCACATTTGCTGTCTATTCACCTTATTCTGGGAAGACACACAGCTTTAATTAATATCATTTGTCCAACAAAGTCCTTGATTTTTGTCCTAAATAATGATCATTTAGTAGTGGAGATTACAAAAAACATTCAGGTTGGATCAAGGATAGTGTGATCAGGGCCGGCGCTTCCATTGAGGTGAACTAGGCAATTGCCTATGGCACCAGGATTTTCGGGGGGCGGCATTTTGCCGGAGGGGGGCAGGCGGCTCTGGTGGAACTGCCACAGTCATGTCTGCGGATGGTCCGTTGGTCCACGGTTCCAGTGGAGACGCGGACCAATGGACCTTTCGCAGAAATGGCTGCGGCAGCTCCACCGGAGCTGTGGGAGCGGCACGCGGGGCGGCGAAATGGCCGTGCACCTAGGGCGTGAAAAACTCTAGCGCCAGTCCTGGGTGTGATATATTTAGTATCTAAGCCCAGGCATGAGTCAATAATGAGATGCCACAGCGATGAGTTCAAAACAAAACCCTGAATAGAATGGAATAAATAGAACCTTTAAAAAAAATCAAATTTCATATGAAGGATGGAGTTACAAACTTTCAATGATGAAGGGTGGTTCTGTGGTTGAGATGCACCTTAGGACTCAGTATATAGAGGATCAGTTCACGACTCAGCCATAGATTTCCTGTGTGACCTTGGGTAAATCACATATACTCTTGGCCTGCATTTCCCATTGATAAAATGGGGATAATAATTACTTTCTTCTTCCCATTGTCTGTCTTGTAGGTTTAGACCATAAGATCTTTGAGGCTCCAACTGTCTCATGCCATGCGTTAATATAGCACCTAGCAAAACAGGTTCTCAAAATTGGTTGAGGCCTGTATGCGCAATGGTAATACAAATAATATTCATCTCAGATTTAGTGAAAATTATCTGCTATTTAGGCTCATTTCACACTGTTCAAATACATAATTTTCAAATGCTCCTTATTATGTCACACCAGTTTTTCTGTTTCAAATTTAGTTGCCGCCGTTCTTTTCCATAAGGATAATTTAGTTTTATGCCAAGTTTCAAATGCAAAATTCAGACTGTTTTGTGTTATTTGTGTGGGAAAATAATGTGGCAATAAAGTTGTGCAATTGGGAAACGTATGTTTTCCCTCTGACTCACTTATTCTGCAAAATTGGCCAAAAGTATTTACTTTCAAAAAGAGTCCAGTCCTAGAAAATTGCATCTCAGAAAACCTCAGAACCTTGTGATGAAATTGAAATAAGAGATTATAAATGGGGGAACAGTCTTCCAGTCTTAATCAAGCACATACTATAATAATGTTATACTTACAATTTATATTATGTCTTTCATTAATTAATTCCTAAAGAGATTTCAAAACAAAGAGTTCTGTGCGTGACAGCTTAAACAATTTTTTAAGGTTTTTTGCTACTGGAAACTAAGATTTTAGAAGTCATCTCAAGGGATTCTTTCTCAAGAAGAATACAACCCCAAAGTGGCATCATTGATGCTTGTGATCACATGCATTAGGCTAAATCAATCAGGGATCTAGAAGGGGTATTGTATGATGTATACCATGACCTCTAGAACAAAGTTTTGCAATGAATTCAGGAAGCTCAGTTTCATTCCTTAGAATCACAGCATATCAGGGTTGGAAGGGACCTCAGGAGGTCATCTAGTCCAACTCCCTGCTCAAAGCAGGACTAATCACCAGACAGATTTTTGCCCCAGATCCCTAAATGGCCCCCTCAAGGATTGAACTCACAACCCTGGGTTTAGCAGGCCAAACCATTAAGCTAGCCTTCCCTTCCACAAAGAGCAAAACTATTAATTACCATTTTCAACAAAGTTCTTCAAAACATTTAGCATGAAACTTATGTTCAGAGATGAACCCAGCAGAGTTATGCTTACAGTTGATTACAAAAAAGTTGCAAAGTTTTTGCTGTAATGTAGGCTCCATGCAATACATGTTGAAGTCCATGCTAAGAATATCATTGACTCCACTGGGAGTTGAATTAGGCACTATGAGTGGAATTTTCAAAAGCACTGGCCTAAGCAGCAAATTCAGTGGGAATCTTACCATTGACTTTAGTTGGGTCAAAGTTAGGGCAATCCTGGTTGTGCTTCAAAATCAAATTCAGCAGACACAGTTAAGGAAAGCATTTAAGCACAAGTATTGCTGAATAGGGATAGATTGCTAAATTAGACGAGCAGGCTTTGAATGACGATATATTGCAGATATACAACGATTTCCCAAACAAGCACCAATAACTTGTACAAAGGCTTTTTACTGAAGGAAGAACAAAATTATGCTGGAAACTCCATGAGGATATTGTAAAGTGGTCACTGACGATGCTGAAGATGTTATTATTTAGAAGTGTTTTTTAGTGCATGTTTGACAACATAGCACAATCAAATATGTGGACAAGTAACACTAGGGTGACCAGATAGGACATGTGAAAAATTGGGACAGAGGGTGGGAGGGGGCATAATAGGAGCCTAGATAAGAAAAAGACCAAAAAATGAAGACTGCCCCTCAGGGTGGGAGAGCTCAGTGGTTTGAGCATTAGCCTGCTAAACCCAAGGTTATAAGTTCAATCGTTGAGGGGGCCAGTTAGGGCACTGAAGTAGAACTCTGTCTGGGGATTGGTCTTGCTTTGAGCAGAGGGCTATACTAGATGATTTACTGAGGTCCCTTCTAACCCTAATATTCTATGATTCTAAATTGGGATAGCTGGTCACCCTAAGTAGCACCCCTCCACTCACATTATTTAGATGAAAGCAAATATAGACATTGAAAAGTATGCTCATTATGACAGAAAAAAAATATTACCTCTTTGATAAATGCCCCTTGGGTTTGCAAAATGGCAGCACAGCAAGACACCTGCCAAATAATAGTTGGCTTTGGACCTAACTTGTTAGTCTGTCTAGGAGACCTCTTGCCAATGGGTGGAAAATGGATTACTGTCATTTTTTCAAGGGACTGCACATCATTCTCCATTGATTGGCATGCCAAATGCTGCATACAGTAATAAGTCAGGGATGATGCAAATTCATCATCAAACTGTCACTTTGATTGCATAGCCTTCTATCAGTGTGATTACACAAGGGTGGCCTCCGAAAGGTGATGAACAACTCTGCTTGGTTTCAAAGGTTGAAAGCAAAATTGTGATGACGGATGGATAAAGCAAGGGGCAACCAATAACAGCTGCAAGTGGTACCAGTCATTTGCACGTTAGCACATTTGTGTGTGATTTTTAATGGAAATAATAAAACACCTGGAATCTCGTGGCCTCTCAAAAGATGTAAATTATAATATCTTATGATGGAATTAAATTAACATGGGGAACTAATGACCACCATCACCGTCATTATCACCACCATGCATGTCACTTTGTCTATCATACAATTACAATCCATAATTGACAGGGACCACATCCTGAAAGCAATCTTTTCCAAGGCCCCTCTTCTGGCCTCTTCAACATCACCAAGATCATCACAAGATGCAAGCTCCCCACAGCCAGGAGATACCAACTCCAAGCAGCACTAGATCCTGCCAGAACAACAGATGCAAAACCTTCATATGTATCTCCACTGTTACAACCCCCTCAACACACTTTTCTAGATCCATGGGTTCTACACATGCCTATCACAACATTTTGTGACCTCATCCAGTGCAACAAATACCACAACACCAACTATATGGGTGAAAGCAGACAATAACTACATTCACGAATGAACATTATAAAAGACAAAAACACCCTATCACCAGTGGGTGAACACTGTTTACAAAGTGATCACTCTATATCTAATCTCTCAGTCCTCAAAGGAAACCTGTACAACATCTTCAAAAGATGAGCCTGGGAACTTAAATTCATAACGCTGCTGGAAACTAAAAACCATGCACTTAGCATGGACACCAGTTTTATGGCTCTTCACAACAATTTGTAACACACCCTGTTGCCTATTAGCCCTCCTTTGCCCCTGGAGCACACAGGTGTTAATTGTGCCCTTCATTTTAAGTGTTCTGGTACAACATGCGTGAGCCCCTTATGCTTAACAATCTTGTATTTAGCTGACACACTCTGGTTATCTTCTCCAGACCTGAGGAGTAACTCTGTGTAGCTCAGGGGTCGGCAACCTTTCAGCAGTGCTGTGCCGAGTCTTCATGTATACACTCTAATTTAATGCTTTGCGTCCTGGCAATACATTAACGTTTTTTAGAAGGTCTCTCTATAAGTCTACAATATATAGCAAAACTACTGTTATATGTAAACAAGGTTTTCAAAATGTTTCAGAAGCTTTATTTAAAATTAAATTAAAATGCAGATCTTATTAGTTTAGTGTGATCCTTGCCCTTGCTGAGTTTTCCAATGTCTAGTGGCATGTATTTAGATACCTCAAGCTGCACACAGGCTTCTGAGTTATAAATTGATAACCAGTTGGCAGGAGGTCATCAGCTAGAACCCCAGATTGGCAGCTAAGGTGAGTGGAGCTGAGCAGGGCCGAAAGCCTGGACCCTGTCTGGCAGGGGCCCTGTGCTGGAAATAAGATGAGTGGGGCTGCAGTGGGGACCCCAGCTGGTAAGGGGCCAGCAGCTGGAACCCCTGAGCGGCAACGGGTTGAGCAGGTCAGCCCGCCCAGCTCTGGGGTTTCAGGGATGGGGGGATGGGCTGAGTGTCTCTGCCAGCCTCCCTCTGAGATTTCAGCTGGGGGCTCCTGCCAACCAGGGCCTCAGCCCACTGCCAGCCTGGGGTTCCTTCCCCCAGGCTGGCAGCGGGCATTGAGTGGGACCCGCAGTGGGAGCCCGGGGGGCAGGAGCCAGCGGTGGAAACCCCAGAGTGGCAGCGCTCTGGGGTTTCACCTGCCGGCTCCTGTCAGCTGGGCTCACAGCCCTCTGCCAGCTTGGGGTTCCTTTTCCCAGGCCGGCAGCGGGCGCTGAGTGGGACCAGTGGTGGGAAACTGGCTGGCAAGGGGCCAGCAGTGGGAACCCCAGAGCTGGGGCGGGTTGAGCAGCTCAGCCCGCCCCATGTGCCGTCAAAAATTGGCTCGCATGCCACCTTTGGCACATGTGCTGTAGGTTGCCGACCCCTGGAGCTTGAAAGCTTGTTCCTTCAACCAAAAGAAGTTGGTATAATAAAAGATATTAACCCTCCCACTTTCACTAACATAGACATTTTAGTGCACACCCACCAAAATTGTTTCTGGACATAATATTAGGCTTCACTATTAAATATCAAATAGTAATGAAAATTCCCTGCATCAGAAGTGGCAATAATTCATTTTTCATTATGTGTTCCTACATTGCCGGAAACACTGTCTTAGCCATATGCTTTTACGACTATTGATTCATACCGTTTGATGGCAAATTCTGAATTTTAAGACCTACAATATTAATTAAAGTACTGGGGCGAGGGAAAGAGCGAGAAAGAGAAAAAGAGACAGAGAGAAAGAGAGAGAGAGAAAGAGAGAAAGAGAATGGTCTGATGGTGCGAGGAAGGACTTTGCCATTGGGAATGAAGTCAACGGGTGTTGTGTGTATTCATCACCTCTGAAGACTGAGGTCCCTTTATATAGATGCCTAAAGTCATATTAAGCACCTATTTTGTGCCACCCAGGTTTGAAAATCTTGGTTATACACATGCATATGGCCCAAAATTTCAAGCTTCAGTGCCTTAATTTAGGCTCCTAAATCTATATCAGGCACCTAAATAAGGGCTTGATCCTTCATGGTGCTGAGCACTGTCAATTCCCATTGTAGTGGAAGGTGCTCAGCTCCTTTCAGGAGCAAGGGCTAAATGTCTGATTTTTAAAGGTGCTCAGCACCCAGCAATTCCCAGGGAAGTCAGCGATGTCTTTATTTCTCAATTTCTGTTTGTTTGCCTGATTTTATGTTATGAACTAAACTCCGAAAAGAGAAACAAATGTAAAACTACAAAGCACTTTTCCCTTTTCATAATCATTGGCATTTGAATTCACCACCAGGGTAAGTGCCGTAAAGGTACCAGCATCGGTGGAGTGGCCGTATTTACCTTGGACCACCATAAATAGCGTTACTTTGTTATTTCAAATCAGGAGGTTCTTATTTAGGTAAAGTGAAGGGATTATCTTGGAAAACAGATGGTGATGTTTGGTTAACATATGGTGAGATTTTACACATCTAAAAAAGACACAAACAGAGAAAGAACAAAACACACTGCATATTTCCACTTGCCTACATGCCCAAGGTGAATAATTTTGGGGGAGAGGAGGTGGGAGTGGAATGGTATATAAAATGTCTTACATTTTTCACTACTAATTATAATCCTGGTCAAACTAAGCAAGTGGATTTGGGCATTATGGGAGCTGCAATACCAGTGGTGGAGCATCCCCACAGCTCAGCTGCTTGCTGTGAATGCTGGAAAGAGAATTTGGCTTGATGTACATTACTGGCTCTTGCAGTTAGCTTATCATCTAACCCAAGTGTCTTAGTGATGCCTGTAAATGTTTCCCAAGCTGCATGTGTCTTAACTAAAAGGCAACTCACCTGACACCTTTGCATAGTTGCACCTTAACATTACTGCTCTATTCAATCCATAATAAATTCTGTTTACAATAGTTATCAGTTTGTTTGATTGATTTTAGCTAAAAGAGCTGAAGATTTATCCCTTTGTCAGAGTTGGTAGAAATCTTAAAGTCTGGTTCAAATCATAAGCTTTCTGCTTAATCTTCTGGAAACTTTCCAGTTTTCCTTGAATATCTCCAAGTAGCTGATATTGTACCTCTACTGGATGGAGGGGGGATTGTTTGTTTTTCTTGATTAGTTCAGCTGACAAGATCAACAAGAAATGAAAAAGGAAGAATATACATTCAGAACAACTATGTTACCTTTTATGCAGAGTTATTAAGGTTAGTGGACCTGATTCTTCATTGATTTATCCCTTCTATAGTAACTTATACCTACAAAAGGAGGTTTAAAATGCTAGCAGATCAGAATGGCTGTGGTTTTGTATCCTGGTTGGACAAGCATGTGTGACTATATGCATAGCAAAGCAATGGAGAATCTGGCTCTTTGAGAAGCGATCGACTATAAATGATGGATTCCTAAGCCTTGAATACATCCAGTTTAACTAAAAGTATGTTGCTAAAGTGATTTAGTCAAAGAGATGCAAGTTTGTGTGCAGATATTCTTATTTTGGTTTAAGAGTGGATGAGGAGTTTCAATGTAGCTTTATGCATGAAAAGGGGGGCAAAAGGGGCTAAGCTAAACTGAAATAAGATACTCTTAAAGCAAAATAAGTACATCCACACAGGGATCTGCAGCCGGTCAGTTATCGACAAGGATCTAGAGCTGAAAAATTATCAGATACTAGAGTTAGATTAGCAGAGAAAAAGAAATTCTGTGAATATCCCTTTGAGTCCTAAATCAAATTTAATTCAGTCAAATTCACACCCTTTTAAAGTCAGTCTCCAGGCCAATTTTGCAGACTAAAGAAGTTAGGATAAGCATTTGAACTCATTTTGGTGCTCATGTAAAATAAAAACCATGTACATGTTGTGTGTCTACACTCATCACTAACTGCAAGTGAACACCATGTGAACCCCACAATTTCTCGAAATCATGTGCCCTTAATTTTCTTCGTAGTTACAAACTATTTTCAAAGAACGTTTCAGCAACAAAGACTGCTCAATGGTAGAGAGCTGAGAACAAATGTCTTGCAATGCATTTTTTTTTTCCAAGTGAGCTTTGGTCTTCATCAAGGACTGACAAATATTGGCATTATATGTCACTAAGAAGTAAAAAGATCATGCACTGACCTTCAAAAATTCTCACAATATGTACATTATGTTGATGTGCCCTTTGTTTTGTCTCTCTTCATTTGCTTTGGCAGCTTCAGCTGTTTGGTCTAAAGCAAGGTTGTTTCACCAAGTTTTAACTGCATCTTTTAACCGTGGATTTGGCTGCAGACTAAAACACCTTATGTATTGTCTCCAACTTTTTATTTTCTGAATATTGAGACATCCTTGAAATTCTGGGCCCATTCCAAGTGTAACTAGAAATGGGCCTGTAATAAGTCTCTTCTTCCCAAATCTGGACCTTAGCGTCCAAAATCTGGGTGCTTAGCATGAACCTCCAAGCTTAATTACCAGCTTGGATCTTATTTCGCTGCCAACAACCAGGAATCCATGCCTGGTACACTTGAGCCCCCCAAAACCCTCCCTGGGGAACCTCCCAAGACCCAGAAGCTCTGAGTCTGACCGGTAAGGGAACTACTCCACTTCCCTTCTCCCTCCCTCTTCCACCCAGACTTTCCTCTCTGGGCTAACTTGAGAGAGCTGATGCAATCTCTTTACATCACAATACCAAGAAGCATGTCTCCTTATTTCACAAAGAGACAAACCCCAAATACAAGGAAACAGAGATGATCCTATCTCTCTTTCCCCCTCCCACCAACTCC